>NC_080099.1:67879238-68179238 GCF_950005125.1 Chionomys nivalis
ACAAACACAAGGAGAACCAAATGAAACACACTGACTCCTAACTGCTGAAAACCAAGCTAAGCAAACCCTGAGTGGGCAGACGTAGAGCATCTCCCCGTGTGTAGAAGAGAAAGGTGTGATGGTGAACCGGGGCGTCTATGGTGCTTTGGATGAGGTGCGCTCCCCCATTCTCGGGGATTTCAATACTTGGTCCCCAATTTATAAGCCTGTCTGGGGAGGCTTAGGAGGTTGGCCTTGATGGAGGAAGTTTGTAATGGGGGACAAGTTTGGAGAGCTTAAAGACTCTGCCATTTTGAGGTTGCTCTTTTTGCTTCCTGTTTGTGGGTCGAGAGGTAGCCGTCAGCTGACTGCTGGCTTCCCTTTGCCTTCATGGACTATATTCCCTCTGGAACAATAAGACAACTAACTCTTCCTTCTGAAAGTTGCCTTGGTTATGTTGTTTTATCACAGCAATAGAAAAATCAACTAATATAACTCCTTAGCAACAATGTAACCCAGAAACCAGGGGGATGATATGTTCAAAGCACTCAAAGGTGAAGAAAAATCCTACAGGGAAATACTATAGCTAGTAAAAAAAAAAAAAAAAAAATCTTCAGAAAGAAAACAAAGACCTTTCTAGAGAAACAAGAATTGGGAAAGTTCTTTGATAGAATATCTCACATTGTGAGAAACATTAAAGTTTAAGTCCTTTAAGATGAAAGGAAGTGGTCTCATGTGGTCACTAAGACCATGGGATCAAATGAAGAGAGCCAGCAGGGCAATGTGTGGTACATGCTGAAGATGAGGGTTTATAGTCAATGCTTTTCTTCTGACAACGTATCCACAAGACTTTTCAAAGCAATAGTGACATACAGAGTCTGTGGGTGTAGCATGCACTGGCATAGCAGATGCAGTAATAGTGTTGCAAAAGAACAAGAAAATGCAGATGCATTACTCACTGTATTTTGCTTAAATAGTAATAACCTAAGGTTGGGACTAAAGATCAATATTGTAATCCCTAAGGGAACAACACAATGCTTTAAAAGACATAAGTAAAACTCAACAATTTCAAAGGGCACACTATTATCTATATGTAATATAATATAAATTATATATATATTTCTGTAGCAAAAAATAGTAATAGAAAAACAAGATTTAGGGTAAGAATTGCAAAAATAAAGGTGTAAGTTCAATGTTAGTAATAATTATATGAAATACAATCAATGTCCCAATCAGAACACAGAAGTAATCAAATTGAATAAAAATGACTGTTCGTTAAGACAAAAACTTACATATGTATATATCCCCATATATATAAATAATTATTTATATACATATATATGGAAAATAATACCTATTAAATGCAGTAATGCTGAGAGGACTCAGGCAAACAATATAGTAAAATTATGTCTTCTGGCTAAATCAACTTTAAGATAAATTTATAGCCTTTACACTCTTTTATATTTACAATGGAAAGGGAAGATCTCAATTTAGTAATGTAAACTTCCATCTTGAGTTGACTAAGGTAACAAATTAATCCCAACTAACAAAAGGAACAGAATTAGAGCACATAAGAATGAAGTAGACAGAAGGAAAGCAAAATAAGAAAGTCAATGCAACAGAAATTAGTTCCTTCATACGATCAGAATTGAAGCTCCTTTAGCTAGACTGACCAAGAAACAAAGAGAAAAGAAAATCTTCACCAAAAATTGAAATAATAGGGCAGAATGACTGCAAATTCCATAAAAATCAAAAGGGTGCTGGAGCGAAGGCTCAGTTGGGAAGGGCATTTGCTGCTCTTCCAGAGGACCCAGGTGTAGACGGAAGTTCTGTTCTACTTGGTTCTGCAACCATTCAGTCCCAAAGAAACACACAGAGGCTTATATTAATTAAAAATTGTTTGGCCTATTAACTTAAATTAACCCATAGTTCTTATCTTTGTTTAGCCACGTAGCTTGGTACCTTTTCTCAATGAGGCATTCTCATCTTGCTTCTTCATCTGGTTGGTTATTGACTCTGCCTTTCCTCTTTCCAGAAATCTCCTAGTCTGGTTGCCCCACCCATACTTCCCCACTGGCTACTGGCCTATCAGTGCTTTATTAAACCGATACAAGTGACAAATCTTTACAGGGTACAAGAGCATTCTTCCACAGCACCCAGGTTCATTTTCTCAGCACCCACAACAGGTGACTCACCATTGCCTATAACTCATGCACTAGCACTGTCTTCTGGTCGCCGTGGGCACCTGCACATGATGGCATGCGTACTCTGGCACACACATACACATTAAGTAAATAAATATCTTTTTACAAAATTTAAAAGGTTTATGAACCACTTCATGGAAATTAATTTACACTTAGATGAATGAAACGAATTCCTAGAAAGACACAAATTACCAGACAAAATAAATTAAAATATTAAATATAGCTATAGGAAACAAGGAAAATAAATTACTAATGTAAAATTTCCTCACAAAGTCTAAGCACAAATTTCTGAATTCTGTAAAACACTTAAAAGAGAAATAATTCCTATCCTGCAAAGACCTTTCCAGAAAACGGTAACCATGGAATGCCCAGAAAAACTAGACAAAAGCACTACAATAAAAATACTAGGTACTGATAGCCCTTAAGTTTCTTAAGAAACCAAATGCATATTAAAAGAATTATACAGCCTGGCGATGGTGGTGCACACCTTTAATCCCAGAACTCGGGAGGCAGAAGCAGGCGGATCTCCGTGAGTTCAAGGCAATCCTGGTCTATAAGAGCTAGTTCCAGGATAGGCACCAAAACTACAGAGAAACCCTGTCTCAAAAATCCAAAAAATAAAAATAAAAAAAAGAATTATGCACATTGTCCAAATTAATAATGCAAGATTTTTACCTTCTAAAATTAATGCCATAACCTTATAAGTACAACAAATGATACAGAAAAACCGTATGATGAGATTGTCATGAGTGTTTTTATTGTTATAATTAATAATAAGTTAAGTTAAACTTCAATTTTATCTAAATTATTCCATAATTCTCCAAAATCCTTGTAGATGCCTCCCAATTCTCTGTAATCTCCTAGTGGTCCAAACTTATTCCCAGGATAAGGATAAAAATAATCATTTTTCCCCCTTTTTGTCTATGATAAAGGATTTGGCATGTTTGATTATGCAAATTTCTCATGAGACAACTCACGAACACGAGTGTCTTTCTCATCTTTGCATACTCCCAGGTTTCCATTGTGGAATGCACACTGTTCATTTGCAGCTTTGAGCATGGCTCAATTCTGACAATGAAACCATAATCTTGTATAGTTTTCTTTTTATCTGAGTCATCTGTATTTGCTGGGGATGATGAAACCTGGTGCAGATGTGCTAGCATAGGCACGACTCCCTGTCAGATAACAACATGGCAGTATATAGATTTGTTGGTGACCTCTGTTCTACCATCTGCAGGCTAAAGAGCCCACACTATTCTGATGTGGGAGTCCCCTCTGTGTGTTGTGATTACCATTAATGAATAAAAAAACTGCTTTGGACCTATAGCAGGGCAGAACTTAGCTAGGTGCGAAAAACTAAGCTGAATGCTAGGAGGAAGAAGGCACAGTCAGAGAGAAAACATAGAGCTGCCAGATACAGATGCTGGGAACTTTAGCTGGTAAGTCACAGTCATGTGGCCATACACAGATTAATAGAAATAGGTTAAATTAATATAAGAGTTAGCCAATAAGAAGCTAGAGCTAATAGGCCAAGCAGTGATTTAATTAATACAATTTCTGTGTGATTATTTCAGATCTAAGCTAGCCAAGTGACCAGGAACCAACAAGCAGCTCTCTCCTCTAACAGATTGGCATGTCAACATAGGTAACTACATTGACATAAAAATATTATCTTTGATGGGCTCTGTTTGCTAGAAGCAAGCAGAGGCATGACTCCTTTAAGAGAGGTTTTCCTGACTCAGCGATAGCAGAAAAGCTGCACCATTTTGAAATGCCAGCTTTCTGGATCTTGCTGCCAGCATGACCTCTGGCTCTTTCGGGAGATGGAACATTTAAATGGGGTTTGAGAGCAGACTGCTACAACTTGCTTAATGGCAACATAGACTCACTGTGTGCCTGAAAATGGGGCTCTGAGCATGGCTCATACTAAGCAGACGTCTGCCCCGCCACATCAATCTGGGTGGAGCAAGCAGGAAGTATTGTACATGTTATAGTAATGGCACAGCTTGAGTTTTAGACTAGGTGGGCAAGCAGAAAGTACTGTATATACCACAGTAACGGCACAGATTAAGTTTTAAAAAGCACTTAGCATTTTAAAAAGCACTCCTGGTCATTAAAAAATTACAGATACACAATAAAGACAAATTCAAATGGGAAAGACCTCTAAATGGGTCACATTGTTGGATAAATGTACATTGGTTTGGGAGAGAGAAGAAAAAAAAAGGATAGAGTTATAAAACGAAGTAAATGGTTTATAAAAAATTAAAACAAAGTCTTTAAAGAGACAGAGTACAGAAAAAGTAACAGAGTAAAAATAAATAAGCCATGTAAAGATGGAAAATTCATGGAGAGTCTGGATTATGTATTTTATTGCATTATTTTTGAATTCTTTGACTGTGAATGAGCAAAGGACAGAGAGACATTTCATTGTATGGGCTACTAAGCTAAACCAGCATGTATATTCTAAAGGTATTATGACTTCCAAATTTGGGTCTGAAGATATGTTGCTTTGGAAAAGAGGTCCTTCTCTTGTTTCCACAGAAGATGAGAACCTGTGGATTGCTTCAAGACTGGTGTGAGCCGAGTGGTGGTGGCACATGCCTTTAATCCCAGCACTCGGGAGGCAGAGGCAGGCGGATCTCTGTGAGTTCAAGGCCAGCCTGGTCTACAAGAGCTAGTTCCAGGACAGGAACCAAAAAGCTATGGAGAAACCCTGTCTCAAAAAAAAAAAAAGACTGGTGTGGTTTGATAGAACAAGACACCCTGAAGGTCACCATGAACACCCCCAATATTTACTTTGTCCAATAAACAGAAGTGAAGAAGTATGGAGAAAACCACACCCATATTCCCAAATATAGTCTATAAATGTTTGTTTACATTTAAAGGGGGATATGATATAGATATGAATAATTTACATTGGTATGGATCTTGACTTATTGATACAAATTTAAGTTCAATTTTGTTATACTGTGTATATGTATTTCTGATCTTGATTAAGGTATTGTATTTGTGCAGCTCATTTAAAAATGTAATGTATAAGTTAATACATCTATAACAGTCAAACTTGTAGTTATGTTAGTTAGATTTTCTAGATGTACAGAGATATATTTCAGGTAGATAGGCATTCTTTGAATCTTCCAAAGACTATAGAATATGGCATTTAAAATGTTTAAAAATTTAGGATTTTTCATGATAGTGAGGCACTTCTGTTCCTAACAGCACCAAGCTACTTCAAGAAGATGATGGTCATCGAAGAGACTCCTTATGGAGTTTGTTAACCATTTGGGCAAGAAACTGCTGTTGCCTAGACTGCTTAAGTGGACATGCAGAACCCACAGAGAAATGACTGCTGAACTTGCCTAAAGTTGAGACCATCCTTCAGGGTTTCTGCTTCATAGATGAGTCTGCTAAACATTCTACAGGACACAGAAAAATGTGACAGAAAAACTGCCAGTTTAGGCAAAACTGTCTTTGAAATTTCCTCCTTCATGAAAATGTCTGCTGGAGCCTATGGGCCTGTAGGCTGAAAATGGATGTCCCAATGGTACAGAAGAACTTTAAGTGACTGTCCATGGAGAGAAATGTCTCTGTCAATTCTAGAATTTTGAAAGTTCTTTACAATGCACTTCCTGTTTACTTAGGTAATATTATATCCTTCTGGAGTCTTTGATGGAGTTGAAGAATTTATAGTTATAGTTTTCCTTAGTTATGATAAAAGATAAAGTAGATATAAATATTGTAACTATAATTCTTATTTGATACCTGTTTTGTTATAGTAACTTTACTATGTTAAAGTTAAAGCCTTTCTTTTTATTTAAACAGAAAAGGGGAGGTGATGTGGGAGTCCCCTTTGTGTGCTGTGATTACCATTAATGAATAAAGAAACTGCGTTGGACCTATAGCAGGGCAGAACTTAGCTAGGAAGGTAAAACTAAGCTGAATGATGGGAGGAAGAAGGCACAGTCAGAGAGAAACCATGAAGCCACCAGAGACAGATGCTGGGAACTTTAGCTGGTAAGCCACAGCCACGTGGTCATACACAGATTAATAGAAATGGATTAAATTAGTATAAGAGTTAGCCAATAAGAAGCTAGAGCTAATAGGCCAAGGAGCAATTTAATTAATACAGTTTCTGTTTGATTTTTATTTTGGATCTAAGCTAGCCAGGTGGCTGGGGACCAACAAGCAGCTCTCTCCTCCAAAACTATTCTAGTGTGCAAAGCAACAAAGCAGCAAGTGAGGTGGCAGAGGGGTCAGAAATCAGCCAACCTGTTTGGAGGAGCCTGAAAGGAGGAGTGAGGATAAAGGAAAGAAATAGATGAGACAGAAGATAGAGTCGGGAAGGCATCAAGTGAATACTGTATCTGGCAGATTTATTTCTCATAGCCCTTATATAACCCAAGCCAAAGGAGAAAACAAAAAACTTCCTTACCATGATACCAGCAACCATTCCTTAGATTAAACATCCTGCTATCTGGTCTTGAGAATCAAGAATAGGTGTGAACTCTCTCACCTTGAGTCAAGATGGAAGAGTCAAGTCTGTGGGCTCCCACAGGAGGGTGTAATCCCACAGCAGATCCTCATTCCTTTACAGACCATTCCAGAATCCAAGATAGCTGCACATTCAAATGCCTGATATGTGGCAGGCAAACTCAGACTCCAGAAGAAGAGGTTGTAGCCCCTCGAACTGGGTTTACAAGCAGCACTTGTGAACTGCCATGTGGGGGCTAGGAACTGCACCTGGGTCTCCGTGAGAAGTATTCTTAACTACTGAGCCATTCTCTCCAGCCCCTTCAGTTAGCTTTTAATTGAAACAAAACCAGTGGTGATGATGATGATGAAGACAATGAGTGTTTACTCAAGAAACAAATAATTTTGAAGACTTATCAGAGAGAGAGACAGAGAGAGACAGAGACAGAGAGAGACAGAGAGACAGAGAGAAAAACAGAGGGGGGGAGGGAGAAAGAGGAGAAAGAGTGTATTGTGCCCACATTGACTAGGTTTGTACTCTGAATACAGAAATGTAATGTTTATTTCAGGTTAGAATTCAGAAAAGTCTTTTTCCCATTCTGTAGGCTGCCATTTTGTCCTAATAATAGTCTCCTTTGCCTTACAGAAGCTTCTCACTTTCACAGGGTCCCATTTATCAATTGTTGATCTTAGTGTCTGTGCTATTGGTGTTCTGTTCAGTAAGTGTCTCCTGTGCCAATGTGTTCAATGGTACCTCCCACTTCCTCTCCCATCAGGTTCAGTGTAACTAGATTTATGTTGAGGTCTTCGATCTACTTGGACTTGAGTTTTGTGCAGGGAAATAGCAATGGATCTATTTGTACTACATGCGTACATCTAGTTGAAGATGTTTTCTTTTTTTCATTGTATATTTTTGGCTTCTTTATTGAAAATCAGGTGTCCAAAGGTGTATGGATTTAGGTCTGAGTCTTTGACCCAATTCCATTGGTCCACCTGTCTGCTTTTATGTCAGTGCCATGTGGTTTTGACTGCTATAGCTCTGTGGTAGAGCTTGAGATCAGGGATGGCGACACCTCTGGAAGTTCTTTTATTATACAGGATTGTTTTAGCTATCCTGGGTGTTTTGTTTTTCCAAATGAAGCTGAGTACTGTTCTTTTGAGGTCTGTGAAGAAAAGTGCTGGAATTTTGATAGAGATTACAGTGAATGTGTTAGATTGCTTTTGATAAGATTATCATTTTTCTATGTTAATCCTACTGATTTTTGAGCATGGGAGATCTTTCCATCTTCTTATATCTTCTCCAATATCTTTCTTCAAATACTTGAAATTCTTATCATACAGGTCATTCAGTTGCCTAATTAGAGTTACCCCAAGATATTTTATATTATTTGTGGCTATTGTGAAGGGTATTGTTTCCCTGATTTCTTTCTCAGTCATTTGATTGTTTGTATAAGGAGGGCTACAGATTTTTTTCTACTTTTTTTTTAGTTAATCTCATATCCATTCACTGAAAGTGTTTATCAGCTGTAGGCATTCCCTGTAGTTGGCCTATGTTATTCTATCATGTCATCTGTGGATACTTTAATTTCTTCCTTGGATGGATCTAGAAAAGATCGTGCTGAGTGATGTACCCAGACCCAGAAAGACATAGATGGCATGTACTCACTCACAAGTGGATATTAGCTGTGAAACAAAGGATAATGATGTTATAATCCACAGATCCAGAGAGGCTAGGTAACAAGGAGAGCCCAAGCAGGAGTAACACATGGATCTCCCTGGAAGGAGAAATAGAAGAGATCTCGCCGATGGACTGAGGAGGTGAGGATGGAAACTTGAGGGAGGGATCGGGTTAGAAGGTAGATGGAGGGAGAGAGGACTGAAAGAGATGACTGGAAATGCTGGCATTTTGGAATCAGATAGGAACCTGATGCAAGGGAAACTTCCAGGAATCTACAAGAATGACCCCAGGTAAGACTCTAAGCAATAATGGATTTGTAGCCAGAACTGGCCATCTCCTGAGACCAGATTGGTGACTACCACAACTGTCCTCACAGAGCCTTCATTCAGAAACTGATGGAAACAGATGCAGACACACAGCCAAACATTACAATAAGCTTGTGGAATCCAGCTCAAGAGAGGGTGGAGGGATTGTTAGGAGCCCCAGAGGGATCAAGGACATCACAAGAAAACACACAGAAACAACTAACCTGGGATCATAGGAGCTCATAGAGTCTGAACCAACAACCTAGGCCTTCCACATAGATATGACAGCTTTATAGATTGATCTTCTTCTGGGACTCCAAAAATTGGGAGCAGAGGCTGCCTTCCTCTACAGCTTTGGCTGGCTTTTGAGAACCTATTCCTCATAATGGGCTGCCTTGCTCAGCCTTGATACAGGGTGGGTGCTTAGTATTACGGCAACTTGATATGCTATGTTTTGTTGATACTTACTGGATGCCTGCCCTTTCCTAAATAGAAACAGAGAAGCAGATTGGGGCGTGCAGAGGGATGGTGGAAGACAGGAATGAGAGGAGAGGAGGGAGATGAAACTGAGGTCAGGATGTTAAATAAATAAATTAATTTAATTTAAAAAATTCATAGAAGGACTGGTCATCCCTCCTGCACGACATTTTGAAGAGATGGCCTGGTACTTTGTAGATACAAACTAGGAAAAGTGGCTCTGAGTAATCCCGCAGCACAGTTGCTGGACACGCAGCTTATCAAATTGGGCGTGCAGCTTTCTGTGCTTCTGAAGCTCCATTTCCCATAGTTTTCAAGTTACACCAGGGAAAAGTCAATGTTTAAAGAATATTCAATGCCAGTGATGTCAATACCTGCAGCATAATTCCCAATTGGTATCAAACAGAAATCCAGGAACTATCCATTAGATTCTTAGCTCCTGGAGGTCACCAGGCCTGGCTTCATCCTGTGTAGTACAATGTCTACCAAAGATGGTTATGCAGAGCAAGCAGTCAGTGAATACAGGAAAAGGATGCAGGATGTTTACAAGGCCTATTGCTCTCTGCAGGCCTGGGATGGGATGAAACCCTGTCTCTCCTCAATTCATGCAGGGCTTTGTGCTAGAAATGAGTTGTCTCTCCCTGCTTGCTGTGTGCCAGGTTTTTGTCCATCTGCTGCCATTATCTTCCCCACATTTCACAGCTCTCTTGTATTGCATGCGGTTATTCTTCAGTGGGTCATTATGGCATCTGGCTGCCCACCTTGTGTGTGCCCTGTTTCAGTCCACCAGGCAGCAGCTGCCTACCCACCCTGCCCCCTCCATCAGCTGCAAAGGTCCAACCCAGTCAAGCCTGGTTGCAAAAATCATCATTCCATTGCTTGAGGGTTGGCCGAACTCCAAATTTGGTTACAGGGGTCCGTGTTCACTGTTTACTGTTCCTATAGATAAGTTTCTTTAAAACCAGATGTGCTAGCCACAAGGAATTTCAGTTTCAAGGTTGTATACAAGGATGCATACAGCCAACTCTTGATCAGCTGTCATGTTTAAGTAGTAAAAGCAATCACATTGATACTAACAGAGTCGCGTCCTGACTGTATATGAAGACTGGAGCTTCAGAAACCTCAACCTCACCCAGAATCAGTTTTAAAAGAGGACAACGCCACTGCCATAAAATTCCACATGCTGTCTTCTTAGCGCAAGGCTCAGACACATGTTCTATACCATGTGTAGCTTTGAGTAATAAATTGTCTGGGACTCAGGCTTTCCGCTTTCATTTTGGAACTTGTCATAACATATAAGGCTCTGAGACTCTGGTTATACTCAAGCTTATACAGTGTGGCCAAATCTTGGAGCTTTCCTGTCTCTGAAATAATATTTATAGCCTTTGCCACAGCATCTTTTGCTTACTTTTATATAAACCATGTGATTTTTAAAAGTGTTTAACATAAAATATGTCTAAATAACATTATGATTATAAAATAGATTAAGAGAAAAAGCATTGCTAGTGACTCCTGAAGTGAAGCCTAAATACAGCACACCCTTTATCCACCCGAGACATACAACAAGTCCCAGTAGCTGCCTAAACCACAAATAGGCCACAGGTTTCCCCCCCCCCATAAGTACATACCAATGAACTAATTAGCTAACTATTATAGTTAATTTATATATTAACTATATATAGAGACTAACTTATAAATTAGACACAGTAAGAAATTAACAGCACTAATAACAAAACAGAACCATTTTAACAACCTACCATGATCAAAGTTATTTAAACATATGCATCAATTATATTTGTAACTTTTTATTCAATGCTTTTAGAACACAGCTTCTGGGAGTGAAATCTCTGATGATGGAGGACACTGTGCCACTTAAGGGACATAGACATAACATTCCTCTGTCATCCTTTATGGTCCACATCTCAGCTCACGTCTTTGCAGAAGGTTCTGTGCAAGTGAAAAGAAGGAAAATCAGTCAACTCCAGAAATGAGGGGAAGGGAAAGTCCAAACCAAACCCTGGCCATGCTGTTTTGTTCCTGGTGTCAGTAATTACCACTACATCCCCATGAGGTTGCTATTTTTTCCATTGTTCAGATGTTAAACCTGAGATTCAGAGAGGACTGTGTGCCCAAGATCAAGTCCATCTAGCCTGGTGGAGCTGATTAGGAGAGTGATCTCTTCAGTCCCTTCTTGGCTGCAAACTCTGAGCTCACATTGCAAGGCCAGCAGTTCATCTCCATCAGAATTAAAGCCAATGTAAATGACCCTGAGGTTTTACTCAAAGCGAAATGGGAAACAGAGACCCACAGCTCCTTTCCTGGTGGGCTTCATGAGCTGAGCTACTGTGAACAGGAAGCAGGGGCTGGGTGGAGCAGAGGTGCACACCTTCTTCACACCGTTTAAATGCGGGAAGTGGATAAACTAGTTTCTAAGGTCAGGAGCAAGAATAAAATGTGTTCTCTTCTCGTGCCATTTTAAAACAGTGTCAGATAATAACTTTTAAATTTTTATATTTACTTTAAACAGTTTTGCAGTTGGACAAACAAAGCTGCTGGGGAGAAAGACAGAAGAGAGTACAGGTAGAAGCAAGGCGCCATGATACACATGTGTGATAGGCCTAAATAAGACCCATCCTTTTGTATCGTAGCAAAAAAAAAAATAGTTAAAACTGTGAGAAAACATTTAGACAACTGACATCCAGGTTGGAACTCGGACACTTTTCCCTTTCTTCAGAACTTCCCAGAACATTTCTGTATTTTCTACACCTGAAGCCCTCGTTCTAGAGACACATTTCTACTAAGCCCTGACATTTTCATTCCTGTGCACCCTGTACTATTTCTCACTTTGAATATGGCTATTTAAGTCCAACAAGAAAAAAAAGTGCCCTATGAATAAATCTTTATTACTGTCAGCACTGTTAAAGAATTGCCTAGTTTGAGCCGTTCTTTCTTTGAAATCACTGCTTTACTGGGCAGAGAGGATCCTGCTAAGCATTTTAAATTAGGGAAGACAGTTTTATTGTCAAGGCAGGTCAATCAAATTATAATTGGCTCTAATTTACACTCCCACCAGCTGTTAAATTCTTTACCCACAGCACTCAAAATGGCGTGAAATTCTTACCAGCTTTGTGAAAGCTTCCAGAACAATGGCCTTCCCCCAGATCCCTCACACCAAAAGACCTTGTTATTTTCAGTAGCCTGGAGAGCAGAGGCAGGCTGAACAGGACAAGGTAAACTCACACCCTCTGTAAACACAGGTCAGTAAGGCTGCCAGAGGAGCAAGGGAGGCTCCTGGGCCAGGAGCCACTAAGATCACATTCCCTTGGTAAAGGAATTTAGACTGGGAAGCCACAAATCGAGCACTTAAGATGGAAAACAGGGGTAGCACTCTGGGGTAGATGTGTATATGCTAGTTACGAGGAGGAAACTGGCGATGCTTTGGATATTCGAAGGCTCTGAATAAAAGGAAAACTAAGGAAGACCTTTTCCAGGAAGGCAGATACACACCCTTCAGGAAAGTCATGACCAGTGAACTGACTGTGAAATACCTCTCTACTGCCTTCCCAGGTTTCTAGTGTCTGACTCTATTCAATTTTTGACACCCTGTCAACGTACCAAGAGGAAAGTATGACCAAATGTGAAAATAACAGCAAAACCGAATAGCCAACTCAGCCTTCATTTTGAATGAATTTCTGGAGAATCTGGCTGGCTGCTTCTAAGGGAACTCATTTAAGTGACTCCGTAGGAATTTTTCTAGTCTTGCTAACTGGCTGTAGGAACATTTCCCAACAGTCTCAAAGTGTGGGCCTGGGTGGATAGTTGGTGGAGAGGAAACACAGTGAAGAGCAAATGGCTCTTGTATATCTGGATTTGGAGTGGGCCTCAGAAAACAGGGCTTTGTGAAGACAAGATGAAATGCTGGTCTAGAAACAAGAAACAAACTTTCAGAAAGCAAGGAAGAACACAACTCCACGTTAGGGTGATCATCACAGTGCCTAAAGGAGCAAGAAGCGGGAAGCAGCCCGGCTCTCCTAGACAAAGGACACCACCCATCTACTGGGTTTTTGTTGAAGGACATGCACCTTTAAAATGAGTTTTGTGAAGAAGGAGGTCCCATCACATAGGAAAATACCAAAAACAGTGAAAATATTAAAAATAAGAAATGGAATGGGGACTGCTTAGACTATAATCTCATGCATATGAACGTAAATTTATTTCCAATACATAGTATGACCACAGAAAATGCTAAGCAAAAGTGGTTCTTTCCAAATGAGACAGGTTTACAGGCAAGTTCTAAACACTTGCCTCCATTTTCTAATTTGTTTTGTTTTGTTTTTGCTTCTAACTTCATAATGACTGATGCATATTATTTATACCAATGAACAGAATTTTCTGTGATATTTCCACACATGCATAAATCATACAGTAGTTACATCCATTTACTTTCCTTTTGCTCTCTGTCACCTCCTGCTTTGGATTTTATTTAATTTTTTACTTTTTACTAGAGGACAGATATTGAGATAGCATCTCTCTGTGCAACACTCACTGGCCAAACTCCCAGTCCTCCTACCTCTGCTCCGCACTCACCGGTAGAATGGGTGCACACTGCTGGACCCCTTTTTGTAAACCTTATAAACAACAAGAATACATGCAACCAATGTGGGTTTGGAATGCAACACCACATGCACAAAATGCCCTATGTATTTTATTTTGCTAAATCAAAGAAAATCTCTGGAACCCAAAGCGCATATCACTATTGGGGCTCTTTTGAGGAGTCAAAAGTCAAAAATGACACAGTGAATCTAGAAGGATGCAAACTTCCTTTAGACATGTTTCCAAGTTTCTCACCATTTTTCAGACCCTTGTGGCTTTGCTGTGCAGAGAGAGCTGTGCTCTGTGTCCTTCTGCCCAAACCATGACTATAGCGAGCGGTGCTCTGTGTCCTTCTGCCCAAACAATGATTATATTCATTTCTAGTGCCATTGTGACGAAATCCCATCTATTAAGATTGGGCTTAAGCAGAGATTCACAGTCAAGGTGAAGGAACACCCCAACTTTGAGGCTAGCTTGGTCTGTATTAAGAAAATCTGTTTTTAATAAACAAATTAAGACTAATAAAAAGACTGCATCAACAAAACTTTCAGAGAAAAATATGTCAGTAAGCTATGAGGATGAGAAAAGAGAAATAGAAAGCATAGGACACTCTCAATGCAAGATACTGTCACACACCACATTCTAAATTTTAGAGAATTGTAATTACCTCCGTGTTAGAGCTAGGAGAGCAAATTTCAACAAAATGTACTTGTATGCATCTGGGCCCAGATGTCCGATAAGCTACATGACAAGCTCTGAGCCCTTAAGTGCCCTGTCTTTTTATCTTTCATTATTGTTGCTGTTCTATGTCTTTGTTTTATTTTTAGTTACATGTGTACGGGGGTGAGTCTGTGTGCGATAGTAAAGGTGCCTGAAGAGACTAGAAGAAGGAGTTGCATGCCCTAAAGCGGAATTTCGGAGCTTGTGAGGTACCCTCTGCCTCCCAGGTGCTGGCTTAGAAGTATGCGCCACCAGGCCAGCAAATTTTGTCCTCATTGTGATGATTGCCATAAACACAAAAAGCTTGGAGTTAGAAAGATAGTTTAGTAAGTTAGTGTACTTCTTGCTCTCCCTGGGGATCTGGGTTCAGGTCTCAGTACCCACATGATGGCTTACAACTATCTGTAATTCTAGTTCCAGAGGATCTGATGCCCTCTTCCGACATCTGTAAGGACCAGGCACAGGTGGTTCACAAACACACATGCTGACAAAACATTCAAACCCATACAATAAATCTTAAACAGTTTTTAACACAAAACGTCATGTAAAATTAGCTCATTAGAAAAACTAACATATTCCATACAAGCTGTGAGATTTCAGAATCTCTTTGGCATTGATATTAAAAGATTTTATTTGCAATTGTCTGCGCTTGTCTAGGTTGGGTTACATGAGTTTGAGTACAGATACCTGCAGAGACCCGCAGGGAATTAGATAACTTGGAACTTGAGTTATAGGTGGATGCAGGTGACCTGCCTGACGTAGGTGCTGGGCGCCAAACTAGATTCCTCTACAAGAGCTGTGCGTGCTCCTATGCATCTCTGAAGCCCTCGCACTAATATTTTGGATAAGTTAATCCTTAGCGAGCTAATAGAGAAAGTACCAAGATGAATGTATTCTTGCCATCTGAGCACAAACAGACATGCAAACAAAGTCTGAGTGCCAATGCTGTGATAAAATGGTGACGATCTGAGTGGCCCCAGGCCCTTCTGTAGTGAATGTTTACCTGAGACAATACCTACATCAAGCAATTGTGCCATGACTGTTTGCAAAAGGGCTTCCAAAGAAAACGTAAAAAAGAGGTCAGACTAAATTTCATTTTGGGGAGGGTTTTCTTGTGGAGATTGTTTTTGTTTTTCTTATTTTTAAGACAGTATCTTTCTACAAAGCCTTGGTTGTCCTGGAACTCTGTAGATCAGGCCGGCCTCAAACTCACACAGATCCACCTGCCTCTGTGAGTTGCTCTTATGAGGTTCATGTGACAGCAATGGGAAGAGTAACTAATAGAAACAGTGTTTAAGGGTACCAAATGATGCCACCCATGAAGACCTAGTGAAGAACCCCAGAATGGACACAGTGGTGTTCTTGCTCCAAGCGGGCAAGAAACATCCCCTGTCTGCATCCAGCTTGAGTTTATTGGGAAAACATTTTAAAGGAGCAGTTTGGTAGAAAAAAAGAAAAATAAGTGAATTTGGGTGACTTTCATAATCCAAAACCTTAGGAGAGTTTCCTGGGACTTAATAAAAACTGCATATTGCTCTGTGGAATGGATCTTCTTTGCTTTTTGTTTAGAAACAAATAAAATAGCTGAATTATTAATGTGAGGCAAATTGGTTACTGTATATTTAAAGTCACCTTTTATTTCATACATATATCTGTATTAAGATCTTAAAAGTGCTTTACTGTGGCTTATGATACAGTTGGAATGGCATCTAAGGAACCATGAAAAGGATGTTAGTGTGGTTTAGGGAGAAGAAAGAATCAAAAAATGAACCTGTGGAGTTATGGGTAAGGACCACCACCCCCTCTCACTTCTCATATCCACTGCAGACATCAAGGTTCTTCAAGTCACTCTCAGTCCTGATAATCCAGTAGAACTCCCTGGAAGCTGTTACAGTCCTGGCTGTGCTTTATTAATTATAGCATAAAGCAGGGTGCTCTGGATCCAGAACCAGGGCTCCCAAGTCTTCTCCTTACAAACTGGTGGACAGTGTTAACCTTCTTGACAACTGCATCAGGCAGTAGCATGGGATATGCCAGTCTGCATGGTCCTTGAGTCCTGGTGTCCTGAGATTTTATTGTGGGGACATGGTTTACTGTACACTGGCTGACTTTTGACCTCTGGCCCTTCTAGCGGGAAAGCAGATTCCATGTGGTTCAAAGCCTCTATGATATAGTCTGCAACCCAGATTACATATTTATTCTAAGGAGGTTTCAGCCCCATTTCTCATATAGTTGATTATCAATGCCAATGTTATCATAAGACCAATTTGCATATTGGAATGGGATCAATATGTTATACCAAATTATAGCCATGGAATAACTCTACTCCATTACAGAACAAATCCATAAAACTACAGAAGTATCTGCTATGCTTTGAAACACAATTGACCTTTGTCCTTATGGTAGGCTTATTACGGACAATTGCTATTACAGTTGACCATAATTGATCCTAGGATTCAAGTAAGCAGTCCAGGGGGACAAAGCCACTCTCTCTACCTTAGTAAAAACATAAGTTTTACTAAGACCATTCTCTACAATGTGCTACCAAACAGCCAGACCTCCCTCGCTTTTGTACAGAAGACACGGGTAAGTTACTCCAGAGAAGCTTTGTAACGAGGACGACCCTAACAGGGATGCGTGGATCGCCCAGGAAGGGGAAATAGATGAGATCTCCTGAGAAAACTCGGGGTGGGGAGGAGCAGTAGAGGGGAGGGGCTCTGGGGATGAGAACATAAGGGAACAGGATGATCCAGATCAGGCAGGGATGGAGTGGGAAGAAATGAAAGGTATCTCTTGATAAAGGGACTCATTATGGGTTTAGGGAGAAATCTAGTACTAGGGAAATTCCCAGGAATCCACAAGGATGACTCCAGGTAAGACTCCTAGCAGTAGTGGAGAGGGTGCCCAAACTGGCCTTCCCCTGTAATCAGATTGGTGAATACCCTGTCATCTTAGAATCTTCACCTAGTAACTAGAACCAGATGCAGAGATCCATAGTCAAGCACCAGGCCAAGCTCCAGGGGTCCAGTCGAAGAGAAGAAAGAAGGATTATATGAATAAGTGGGATCAATACCATGACAGGAGAATCCACAGGGACAGCTGACCCGAGTTCATGGGAATTCATAGACTCTAGGGAGCCTGCGTGGGACCAAATTAGGCCCTCTGCATGTGGACAACAGTGGTGTAGTGTGGTCTGCTAGAAGGGCCCCTGGCAATGTGATCAGAATTTATTCCTGGTGCATGAACTGGCTTTTTGGGGCCCATTCCCTATGGTGGGATGCCTTGTTCAGCCTTGATGTAGGGGGGAGGGGCTTGATCCTACCTCAACTTAATGTGCCTGGCTTTGTTGACTCCCTATGGGAGACCTTAGCCTTTCAATGGATGGAGGGTGGGTTGGGGAGGAGGAAGGAGCAGAGGAAGGAAAAGGAGAGGGAAACTGTGGTAGGTATGTAAAATGAATTCAAAATTCTAAATAAAAACATTTAAAAGAGAACATGAAAAAGAGCAAAAAAAAAGTTTCCTATGTCAGATAGGAAACTGTATTGCGGAATATCTTATTTTGATCTATTCTTGAAGCAAGGACAGTCTTGGTGCATTGGCATAAATCACAAGTTTTATGATAGACTGGAAAGCCTTAAGATTCCCAAGGGTGTGCATTCTGGGTGCCAACTCTCCCATGATTACTCAGTTCCTTTTATTAAAATGTTCAAGAGGACATGGGTTAGGGCTCAACCTCTCCCTAACACTAGATCTTAATATGCATTAAATTCATAATCGCCTTGAGCTGTTTGAGCTCATTGACAAACTGACTCTAGAAGCAGAGTTTCTGCCCCTCCCTAGGCCCCATTTCAGACCCAAGCATGTTTGTCTCAAGTTAGCCACCAAGGCCCTCCCCTGGGAATGGGCAGCCCCTTCACTGTGGCAGGGAGAGAAGTGAAGAATGGTACAGTCTAAGAGAGAACTGCTGTGCCCTTGAGAACAGTTGGAGGATAAGCCACTCCCATTCTTATTGGTCGTTCCACGATATGAAAGTGTCTGCATGGAAAGGAAAGGCTCAAAGTTCAGCCCTGGGAAGTTCATCACTTACTCCTCATCTATGCCCGGCAATGCTTGAGCATGCATGGGCAACCTGTTTATGGCGGTTCTCCAGCTGTTCCTATCCTAGGCAGTCCTAGATGCTTGCGTTATTGTCATACCAAAGGTTCTACAGTCTTCCTTTATGCTGTCTACCCAGCGTTTATTGGGCCTTCCTCTTCACCTTATCCCATGCACTCCTCCAAACAGTGCTGTCTTTGTGTATCTGCCATCATTCATTCTCATACCATGGCTGAAGTATCTTAAGTGCCCTTGTCATATCCTGTACTTTACTTCCTTCTGTAGATGGAGATGTTCCTTAATGTCATCGTTGTGGATCCTATCTCTTCGTGTGACGCCTAGAATCCTCCTGAGACATGCCATCTCAAACACATTGACTCACTGTTCTGAGGATCATGTCATTGTCCAGGTTTCAGAGTTGTAAAGAAGGCAGCTCAAGACAAGTGTCTAGATACGGGAGAAAAGCTCCATAGGGAGCTCCAGCTCACCTCAACTGCCCCAGTTGGTTTGTGTTAGTTGCTGTGAGAGCCCACTTTGATGTTATCTTTGTCTACTGCCTTCTGCAGGCTTAGAAGCCTTGCCCCAGGGAACTCTGTTCTGTCTGCAGACTCTGGTTGACTGGCTGAAAGGGGCTTCTCCGGCCCACTTCTGCTGGGTGTTTCCTGTCCAATTGGATAAGGTTTTGCTATCTTATTGATACTGTCTATTTTTCCTTTTATTCTGGCTTGATGTATCCTTAATACACTCACTAGTTCATGTAGCATGATTAATAAAAACCCAGAGACAGATATTGGGGTTCAACCTGATGGTCAGAAAAGAAAAACAGCCAGCCACTGGCAGTTACCTCTACCTCAGTCCGAAATGGAGATCCTGCTCCCAGGAATCTCAGGATGAGACTGCGTGTGAGAGCTGTCTCCTCCTGTTTTCTATTCCTCTGTATAGCTGGGATTAAAGGCATGCACCACTACCAACCAGTTTCTATAGCAAATTAGTGTGGCTGTTGGAATTAAAAGTGTGTGTCACCACTGCCTGGTCTGTAAGGCTGATCAGTATGGCTATTTTGATCTCTGATCTTCAGGCAAGCTTTATTTACTAAAATACGAATGAAATATCACTGCAAGTTCAAACCTTGGCTATTGCAGATGATCCAGACCATGGGATATTGTCCAGAGGTGTTTGTTGACTGAGTCTGCCTGACCCAAAGCACCTATCACCTGTCTCCCATCTTTTGCTTTCTGTATACAAGAATGCTCCCTCCAGTCTTCTTGTTCTAACGTGGCTTTCCTCTCAATGCCACTGCTCATGAAAATAAACTTAGCTTGTCTCATGAAACACAGACCAAGCCCCCTTCTGTCTTGTAAGCCAAAGGTACTTTACCCATCATGCATGACAGCCTGGATAATGTTAGAATACATTTTTCAAGTCAGAAGTGCTGGATCCATCACACACAGGTTGAAGTGGTGGTCACAGCTAACTAAAATGTGCTGTGGGTATGAATAAGAACCCCCATAGCCTTCTTCATTAAAATAATGGTCTGTCCCCAGTGGAAAGCCTTCTGATACCCAGGGCCCTGATAACATCACAAATCCACTGTCCTTTCCTTCTCCACTTGATAAACTTTATACTCACACAGCAAGAGTGGTCTGTGTTTGTGCGTGATGAGCTGTGGTGCAGCAGGAACACAACCACTATGCTTCATCCACTAAAGTTGGAATCTTTCTAAGCATCTGATCATCCAGATTCTTACACACACAGTAATCCATCAGTGGGGGCTTGATCCCACGTGGTCCATAGCACAGTTGGGAATGGTTCCCAGAAACTCCTTCCCAAAAAATAACCTGTGTAGCACGTGCAATCTGAAAGATACTTACACATGGTTTGAGTTCTGCCCATCCATCTACCATCCCTTCTGTTCATAAACTTACTGTATACCCAGCATTTTCAAAAGCAGAAATACTCCACTTTGCCGCTTATATTCAGCTCTGTCAAGTTATTGAAGATAAGGTGGTGGGTACAAACTGAAACCTGCATCTTCTGGATATACTTCTAATGGTATACATATACTTTTAATGTATATACAGGGTATCACATATACATTGCATATATACATATGCATATACAAGATAACACACAAGCAATTTAAGTAAACACAAGAGAAACTGATCAAGACATGATAAACAGATATACGAGACTGTTGCTAGCACAAAACAGAGTACTTTTTGACAGCAAACTTTTTAACATGTTAAAGAAAAGCACACTTTAAGATAATCATATAAATTATAGTACTATAAATACACAAACCAGATAGATTGTTTGTTAGCCCCATCAAGTATTATATACTATAGCAGTTTTACATTCTGTGTTTTTATTTGAGTGGGAAAGGTCTGAGTTCACTTCCACCAACACCGTCCCATACAGAGAAGTACTGTTGTTGCTCCGTGAATGCACCATGGCCATCAGGTCTGTTATATGGATGACCATAGTAGAGGTTCTCCATCCTGGGCCAACGTGCTGAAGTGTGGTACATAACAACATTGGATTTCCCTCATTACAATAATTCATTTGTTCATTTATAGCCCCACTGCTATTGTCATTTATTTTTACCCAAGCTTTCTTCTTCAAGGAATGTTTAGGAAAAGCATGCAATCACTTCACACAAAGTCTATTCAGACATTCCAACTTAGTCTAGATTTGCTCATTCATCTGTCGAGACTGCATGCCTCTATCTTCCCAGGATAACTGATGGCACTGATAGGATTCATCAACACACTCAAAAGCATGATTCATGTACTAGTCAGCCCCCAGGTTCTTCCCCCAAGCACAGAGTCATTCTACACACAGTATGAATATGACCTTGGGTCCTCAGCAGGGATTCAGCAAGATCCCACTTTCTGCCATAAACGTTCGTCTTGGTTATTTGAAGCACCACCTCTCAGATAATTTGGGTTGTCATCTTTGCCTCCGGCTTTTCTGATTCCTTACAAGTGGGCATACTCGCTGATTTTCTGTTTTTGAGTTAGAAATCTGAGAAAATTAACCTGTGGAAGAAAGGATTTACTTGGCTTATATTTCAAGGTGACAAAATTCATCAATGAGAGAAATCAGGGCAGGAAACTGAAGCAGAATGCACTGAGGAACACTACACGCTGGCTTTCTATTTGATTCATGGTTAGATACCTTTTTGTATGCAGCCTAGGAATGGTGTGGCTCCAAGTGAGTTGGGCCCTTCTATATCAAAATCAAGACAATCCCTCACAGATGTATCTACAAACCATATTGATGTAGGCAGTTCAACTGAAGCTTCTCAGATGACCATAGGCTGTGTAACATTGCTAATTAAGGCTAACCAGGGCATGGTGGAGAGAGCAGACGTGTTTGAAGCCTTTTAACACTGGAGAAGCAGTAAGATCTGCTATGGGGCCCTCTAACCTTCAGTTGTACTGCTTAAATAACATTGTTTCAATTAGTTAATATCTGTTCTATCCATTCAGTTTCGTTCTCTTCCTTTTTCTGAATTTTTTATTTCTAAGCTTATAATTTGATTACATTTCCCCTTTCCTTTTCTTCTTCTAAACACTCCCATATACAACGCCCACTCTTCTCCAAACTCATGGCTTCTAAGTTTTTACTGTTATTGCCTGCAATTGAGAAGCGTATGTATATACACATATACTCCCAAATGTAATCTGTTCCATCTGTAAAGTGCTACTTCTATGTATGTTTTCAGAGCCAACTATGCGGCACTGGGTATGCTCATTCTTGAGAAAGGCCACTTCTCCAGCTACCGGCTTTCCGCACTCGCCTACAGTTCTTTGCATGGGGCTTCTGTCCATCCAGCTTAGCATGTTCATTGCTGTTATTCAGCTCACATGTAAGCAGTCATATTGGTGATATTTTATGGTGTAGTTTCTGATACTACTAGGAGAAACGATCTCACTGCAAACTCCCTGATCCTCTTACAGTCTTTCCACCCCCTCTTCCATAGTGCTCCAGGAGCCTTAGATGAGTTGTTCAGTTTCTCAAAATCTGAGACAATCTTCAGGTGGATTGTCAGTTTCCTTTGCCCTTTCCCATTTTCTTCTTAGCCATTCTAAGTTTGTAGTATCTGGAAAACCTGTAAAATAAGATGAAACACAATTTGATCAGTACTCTCAGATTGCCTGTAATATCACATGGAACTGGATTGTAATGTCACATAGAACTGGGTTGTAATGTCACATGGAACTGGGTTGTAATGTCACATGGAACTGGATTGTAATGTCACATGGAACTGGGTTGTGGTGTCACATAGAACTATGTAGGTAGAAGCTTCTGTTCTGCCAGGTCCCGCAGCCATTCAGTCCCAAATAAACACACAGAGGATTATATTAATTATAAACTGCTTGGCCTATTAGCTTCCTCATCTTGCTTCCTCTGCATCTGGCTGGTGACTCCTTTCCTCTTCCCAGAATTCTTTTAGTCTGGTCACCCCACCTATACTTCCTGCCTGGCTACTGGCCAATTAGTGTTTTATTAAGCTAATACAATTGACAAATCCTTAGTGTTCAATAGCATTATCCCACAGCAGAACTGGGTTGTAAAGTTACACAGAATACCAATGCAAGAGGAGCCCCTGAGCCACAGCATTTACCACAGCTTAAAAAGGCACATAGTCAATAAGTGAACAGTCTAGTAATTATAAAAGCAACCCAACAGGGCTTGCATGCACAGCACAACTTTTCCACCTAAGGTGCTCTCTTTAGCATATAAGGGGGACAGTCCTCCTTCTCAGAGAAAACTAACATTTCAGTGGCTCACAGGAAAGCTATTGTCTACTGTGTATCTAGATCATTAATAGCTGCCTTTAATAGTTCAGTAGTCGGTGAAGTCTTGTATGATCACACAGACCCTCTTTCATTCTGCAGCATCCAAAACCAAACCTTCATCTCTTAAAAAGGTCACTCACAAATCATGATAGTAAAGATTCTTCAAGAGGTTGGTGATACCAATGCAGAAAGTGAATGATTTCTTCATGGTACATCACTGGTTCTTCCAGTTCTAAGTCTTCGCCCTTGCCAACATGGATCTTAGCACTCACAATTGATCTACAGGTGTCATCCAGCACTCACATTCATAATGTGTTGTTACTGCATGCCAGACCGGCCTGAACCCAGTTATGAACAATGTTTTCATAAACATTGACATTACTTTGCTTTATTGACAAAGAACAACAGAGAAGATATACCCATCATATTTCAGAAAGTGGATTTGATTTATATCTTTCTTCTTGAGCATTCTTGGGTCATTGTTCTAGCATCCATTTTCTCTTGCAAGTTCCCATTTGGAAGCTCCATGCATTTTGCAGGAGTGGTAGTCTCTGCACTCAGGGCCAAGTTCTGATTTCCCAAGTTAGTTTTTGTATAAGTTTGTGAACCAATCTCTTATTTCAAGATTTTATTTGTTTGACGTGTGAGTTTAAACTTTACCATTCTATTAAAATTCACCCTTAATATAATAGTTTTTCTTAAAGCCCTGTTTTCCCTAACCCCTATTTTTGCTCAGACTATTGGTTGAGAAACTCTTCTCTAAGTAAGCTGCTGCCATGAGTATAGAGCAGTAAACAGATTTAAAGGCCTTCATCTTGAAGAAGACTACATCATGACGCAGACACTGTTAAACCAGCTTTCAGATACAAAAAGCAGAACAGCTTCCTTACATAATGTTGTCATTGAACATTCTGGATAGCCCCATGTTTGCCACCTAATGGCCTACATAAATCTTAACTGAAGGAGGGTCACAGCTCAATTCTTTGGGTCAATATTTTTTTACCTCATAGATAATTTTAAAGATTAGTTAGATGGTTTTTGTTTTTCTGCTTTCTGTCATGGCTCTGCTAAGGGCAGAGTGTGTGAAACAGACCTGGCCTCTCCTCTGGGAACATTTGCACATTAGTGTGAAATCGCAGGGTTAGGACGATGAGGAAAGCCTGCAGATGACTCTCAGCAGGCAAAAGAAGATGTTCTCAGACACAGTACAGCAGGGAGCAGAGGACAGAATGTGCTAGATGCTGACCTGCAACATCCCTGCCCCAGAAAGCCATGTCAACTCTAAGAAAGAAAGACAGAGTCACCAGGCAACCTTGGAGCTCTGGGCTTGCCCATCACTACTGATCAACAGTGCTGGAGGGTGAGTGGGGACTGGGACTGTGATCCAAATACATTGGAGGCGTATATGACATTCTAAAGAATTATTACATATATAGCTTCTAAAAATTATTACATATATGACATTCTAAAGAATTATTACATGTATAGCTTCTAAAGAATTATTACATATATGGCATTCTAAAGAATTATTAAAATAAGGCAAAGGGAATGTTGAGGAAGAAGAGGGGATTTCTGCGATGAGGTAGTATCTTCTGTATGTGACAGGAAGCTGTACACATGAAATCTAAACAATGTGGCAAGCTAAGCAGACCAGAACAATGATGACACCAGGCGACATGCCAACATGGATGGGGGAAATTTCACAAGGTCCTACGTCTAGATGAAAAGCAACAGGGAATAACGGCTGCTAAAAAAGGGGAGGGGGGGAGACTCCGGAACAAGCCTGATCGATATCTGGTCCTGAGTGGCCAGCTGCAGGCACACGTGTGAGTAATGCTAGATGGATTCAGCAGGATGGATTCATATAGACATATGTGTATACACGTAGCAATAATAATTAAAGAAGCATCCCCCTGAATATTAACCTTCATCAGGCGATGAAAGAAGACAGAGACAGAGACCAACATTGGAGCACTGGACTGAAGTCTCACGATCCAAAGGAGGAGCAGAAGGAGAGTGAGCACGAGCAAGGAACTCAGGACGGCGAGGGGTGCACCCACACACTGAGGCAATGGGGATGATCTATCGGGAACTCACCAAGGCCAGCTGGCCGGGGACTGAAAAAGCATGGGACAAAACCGGTCTCGCTGAACATAATTGACAATGAGGACTACTGAGAACTGAAGAACAATGGCAATGGGTTCTTGATCCTATTGCATGTAATGGCTTTGTGGGAGCCCAGGTAGTTTGGATGCTCACCTTAATAGACTTGGATGCAGGTGGGTGGTCCTTGGACCTCCCACAGGGCAGAGAAACCTGCTTGCTCCTTGGGCTGAGGAGGAAGGAAGACTTGATTGGGGGAGGGGGAGGGAACGGGAGGTGGTGGTGGGGAAGAGGCAGAAATCTTTAATAATTAAATTAATTAATTAATAAAAAAAAAATAAATAAGTAAAAAAAAAAAAAAAAAAAAAAAAAATAATTAAAGAAGAAAAGGTTGTAAATTTGAGAGGGGATGGAGGAGACATAGGAGGAGCTGGTGGGATGAAATGATGGGGATCCAGAATTCCTGTACGGAATTCACCTCAAAATAAAATAAATGTAAGATAGTTAGCATGGCCCAGGGAAGACACACCCCTTAAAATCCACCCAGCAACCCTAGACTACACCCCTACTCGGGGCTCCACACTGGGATCCGCAGACCCAGCAGCTTTACCAGAGGCCAGAGTGGTCTAGGGACCCCAAGGGAGACACTGCCCACCACCCAATAAACCTTTATATGCCAGTCCATCAACGCAGACTGCACCCCACCCCTGGCTCCTTATCCCGGACAAATACTTTAGAAAAGTCTTCAGTTTTACCAGAGGCCAGACAGGACCTATAAGTTAAGAAACCACCCAGTTAACTCTCTTTAAAACTCTCCCAATAACCCCAGACTGCACCTTTTCTCTGGGATCCACACTAGGGCCCACAGCCCTGGCAGCCTTGTGGGAAGCCAGGCTAGTCTTAGGAATTCCAGGAAAGACACTGCTCACAGCCCACTAAACCCCTTTAAGTCTGCCCAGCAATCCTGGACTGCACATTCCTGCTCTTTCATTCCCATACCCCCCATATCCTCCATCCCTACTCTACCCCCAACCCCCATCCCTGGCTCCATATCCTGGTCTACAACTTCAAAAGAAGACTTCCACTTTACCAGAGGCCAGGCCATATCTAGGGACTCCAAGTCTACAGCTTTAGAACTCAGCTTTACTGGAGCACAGGCCAGATCTAGGGACCCCATAGGCGGCAGGTATACTGGACAGAAACCAAAAGAGAGACATAACAACAAGCTCCAAGGAAATGCATTAGGTCATACCTCAAAAACCTGCACTCAACAAAAATGGAAAAACTAAAAGAAAAAGACAAATTTCTTGATAGATGCCACTTATCAAATTTAAATCAAGATGAGATAAACAATTTAAGTAGACCAATAACCCCTAAAGAAATAGAAGTAGTCATTAAAAGTCTCTCTACCAAAAAAAAAAAAAAAAAAAAAAAGACCAAGACCAAGGCCAGATAGTTTTGCCACAGAATTCTACCAGATTTTCAAAGAAGAGCTAACATTGATACTCTTCAAATTATTCCACTAAATAGAAACAGGAGGAACATTGACAAATTCTTTCTATGAGGCAACAGTCATCCTGATACCCAAAGGATACAAATACTCAAGAAAGAATGAGAATTACAGACCAATTTCACTATGAACATTGATGCAAACATACTCAATAAAATATTGGCAAATAGAATCCAAGAACACATCAAAAAGATCATCCACCATTGACCAAAGATGCAGGGATGGTTCAACATATGAAAATTGGTCAATGTAACTCATCATATTAACAAACAGAGAGAAAAAATAACACATAATCACTTATTAGATGCTGACACCCTTCATGATAAAAGTCTTGGATATCATGGATACAATGGAAATACCCCAAAATAATACAAGCAATATACAGCAAGATGATTGCCAACATCAAATCAGATGGGGAGATACATAAATTGATCCCACTAAAATCAGGAACAAGACAAGGTTGTCCACTCAATATCTATTCAATATAGTAATTGAAGTTCTAGCTAGAGCAATAAGACCACCAAAGGAAATCAAGGGGATACAAATTGGAAAGGAAGAAGGCAAAGTGTCATTATTTGCAGATGACATGATGGCATATATAAGTGACCCTAGAAACTTTACTAGGGAACTCCCACAGTTGATAACCACCATTAGTGTGTGTGTGTGTGTGTGTGTGTGTGTGTGTGTGTGTGTGTTGGTGGTGGGTGGGTGTAAAAATATGGACTGAGAAAGAAATCAGAGAATCAAGTCCCTTTACAAAATTCTCAAATAATATAAAATATCTTAAGATAACTCTAACCAAACAAGTGAAAGGCCTGTATGACAAGAACTGCAAGCCTTTGAAGATGAAAAGAAGATGGAAAGATTTCCCGTGCTCATGGATTGTTAGGATTAACAAAGTAAAATGGCCATCTTATCAAAATCAATCTACAGATTCATGGCAGTCCCCATCAAAATCCCAACACATTTCTTTATAGTCCTTGAAAGAACAATACTTAACTTCATATGGAAAAACAAAACACCCAGGATAGCAAAAACAATCCTGTATAATAAAAGAACTTCCAGAGTTATAACCATCCCTGATCTCAAGCTCTGCTACAGAGCTATAGCAATCAAAACCACATGATACTGGCATAAAAATAGACAGATGGATGAATGGAATCAAGTTGAAGACTTAGACATAAATCCACACACCTATGGACACCTGATGTTCAACAAGGAAGCCAAGATTATACAATGGAAAAAAAGAAAACATCTTCAAGAATTGGTGCTGGCATAACTGAATGCCAGCAAGTATAAAAAAGCAAATAGATCCATATCTATTACCCTGGACGAAATTCGAGTCCAAGTGGATCAAAGACCTCAACATAAAACCAGACACACTAAACATGATAGAAGAAAAATGAGAAATACCCTTTAATGCATTGGCACAGGAGATACCTTCCTGAATAGAACACCAATGGCATAGGCACTAAGATCGACAATTAGTAAGCAGGACCTCGTGAAACTGAAAAGCTTCTGTAAGGAAAAGGATACCATCAATAAAAAAAAAAAAAAAAAAACAGCAGCCTACAGAATGGGAAAAAAATCTTTACAAGTCCCACATCTGACAAAGGACTGACATCCAAAATATATAAATAATTCAAGAAACAGATGAAACAATCCAGTTTTAAAAATGGGGTACAGATATAAATAGAGAATTCTCAATAGAGGAATCCCAAATGGCCAAGAAAAAATTAAAGAAATATTCAATATTCTTAGACATCAGGAAAATGCAAATTTTCCTGAGATTCAGTCTTACACAAGTCAGGATGGCTAAAATCAAAAACAAAAGTGACAGCTCATGCTGGAGAGGATGTGGAGCAAGGAGAACACTCCTCTATTGCTGGAGTAAGTATAAACTTGTAAAGTCATTTTGGAAGTCAATGAGGCAGTTTCTCAGAAAATTGGGAATCAATCTATCATAAGACCCAAATATACCACTCTTTTGAGTATATACCAAAGGATGTTCCATCATACCACAAGAACACTTGCTCAACTATGTTCATAGCAGCTTTATTCATAATAACCAGAACCTGGAAACAACCTAGATGTCCCTTAACTAAGGAATAGATAAAGAAAATGTGCTACATTTACACAATAAAATGTTTAAAAACAAGGACACAAGGAAATTTGCAAGCAAATGGATAGAACTAGAAAAACTCATTCTGAGCGAGGTAACCCAGACTGAGAAAGACAAACATGGTATGTATTCACTCATAAGTGGATATTAGCTGCAAAACAAGGGATAACTATGCTACAATCCACAGACCCAGAAAGGCAAGATAACAAAGAGAGTTTATGGGAGGATGCCCAGATCTCCCTGGGAAGAGAAAATAGATATTTCATGGGTGGACTGAGGAAGGGTGGGGATGGGAAGATGAGTGATCAGATGGGGGGGGGGTACACGAGGGGAAGATTACTGAAAGAGACTGCTGGAAAGGGGGACATTTCAGGGTCAGGTAAGATCCTGGCACAAGGAAATCTCCCAGGAATCTACAAGAAGAACCCAGTTTAGTTTCTGAGCAATAGCAGATACAGAGACTGAACTGACCATCTCCTGTGATCAGTTTGGTGCCTCGCCCACTATCATCAGAGAGGCTTCATCCAACCACTGATGGAAACGGATGCAGAGCCACAGTTAGACATTAGGTAGAGTTTGGGGAACCTGCAGCAGAGGGGGAGAGAGCCGGAGGGGTCAAGAAGACCACAAGAAAACCCACGGAATCAACTAACCTGGGCACACAGGGGCTCACAGAGACCTGACAACCAGGGGGACTGCACAGGACTGACCTAGGCCCTCTGCACATGTTACAGTCGTGTAGCTTGGTTCTCTTGTGGGATCCTAACAGTGGGAACAGGGGCTGTCTTCGACTCTTTTACAGACTTTTGGGACCTACTCCTCATACTGGGACTCCTTGTCCAGCCTTAATACATGGGGAGGTGCTTAGTCTTACTAACTACAACATGATATGTCATGTGTTGTTGGTACTCATGGGAGACCTGCCCTTTCCTGAACAGATATGGGGGAGGAATGGCAGGGGGGCGGGGAAACAGAGTGAGATGAGAGGGAGGGACTAGGAAGAAAGGAGAGGCCATGATGTAAACTAAATAAATTTATTTTAAAAATAACATGACTGAAGTCCTTAGGTTTCATAAATGGAAGATTTTTTTTTCATTAAAACACTGCTTGGTCCATTAGCTCTAGTTTCTTATTGGCTAATTCTTACATCTTAATTTAACCCATTTCTATTAATCTGTGTACCACCACATGACTGTGGCTTACTGGCAAGATTCTAACTAGTGTCCATCTCAGGCAGAAGATCCATGGCGTCTCTCACTCTGCCCTTCTTCCCAGCATCCAGTTCTGTCTTCTCTGCCTAAGTTCTTCCCTATCAGGCCCAAAGCAGTTTCTTTATTCATTTAACCAGTGAAAGCAACATATGAACAGAAAAACTTCCTACACTAGCACACCCTGAATGCTGTTACTTCATGGAGTGGAGTCTTAGGTTAAATAAAAGGAGGAAAATGAGGCAGCCAGCCAGCACCAGCATTCATGCTCTTCCGCTTCCTGAGTGCAGATGATGATTGTGTGGGGATATGCATACATGAGTGAAGTGCCCGCGGAAGTCAGAAGAAGGTACTAAATCTCCTGGAACTGCAGTTGTAGGCAGTTGTGAGCCACCCAGCTAAGGTGCTGAGTTCTGAACTCAGGTTCTTCACAAGAACAGTACACTTTTAATTGTTGGGCCTTCTCTGTAGCCCCTCTGGACTCTTTCTGACCCCCTGCTATTAGTTTCTAAAATTATCCCAAAACAAATAACAAAATATATCCTGGTAAAACTATTGGACATTTTTATGGAAAGAAAGCAGCAATGACTTGAGAACGCTGTAGTCCTAAGTTTCTTAATTCTATCAGCAAATATCTGAAAATAGCGATGACTTCAGAAGCAATAATCTTGTCTCAAATCTATTTTGCGTTTCTGAACTTTCATTTCCTCACTAAAAAAAGCAAATTTCTATAAAAGTGTTTTCCTCTAGGTCTGAAGTCAAAAGCAGGAGATGGATATATCAGAACATACTTCATAGCAGACACTCAAAAAATTATAAATGGAAGATTTTAAAGGCACTATACTTGAACTTCTGAAGCTATCTAGAAGTAGTGACATTTCTAGAGTTATAATTACAGAATAAAAACTGTCCAAATCATAGCAGGCAGTAAAATTTCAATCAATTATTAAAAGTCAAGGAAAATGGGAAACATGAAAACTATAATAAAAATCAATATAAGATAAAATGTTAGAAAATGCCTATATGTATGATCATAAGAAGTTTATGTAAGCAAAATTCTCCATTTGAAATGCCAGTGCTGACAGAAAACTTCCAGTCTAGGGATATACTTTTGTTGTTGTTGTTGTTGTTTGTTTGTTTGTTTTTTGAGACAGGGGTTTTGCTATAGTTCTAGAGCCTGTCCTGGAACTAGGTCTTGTAGACCAAGCTGGCCTCAAGCTCACAGAGATCCACCTGTCTCTGCCTCCCAAGTGCTGGGATTAAAGGCGCGCGCCACCACCGCCCAGATTAGTTGTATGCTTTTGAGGAAGAAACCTACACATACAATAGAAAGATAGAAGGAAGTTAGGGTAAAGGACGGGGTAAGATATTATAGGCAAAGCTTGTAAGAAAAGTCATGTCTTTTGATAAATGAATATGGGGGCATAAAACTATTTGAGGATTTGGAAGAACTCTGTGATGTCTACCAGGGATCTCTTTCTATTTTTCACAGAGATCATTACTAAACTATATTATCCAGTCCCCCTTGCAAGTTGGTGAGACCATGTGACTGAATCCAGACAAGGCAATGTGACCAGAAAGAATATGTTACTTCCAGTTCTGGGACTGAAGCAAACATGACTGTGTATCACATGCATAAATTTGACACAACCCCCTCTACACAGGCACACACAGACTCACACAAACACACACACACACCTAGGGGGCACAAACAACATGAAGTCCCTAGGAAAGAGAAATAAATGAGGAGGACACCGCCCCTAATGCTCAGAAGAAAGCTGCTGTTGACCAAAGACACAGGCCAAACACAAAGAACCTTTGTTTGAAAACCAGCAAAATGTTTTGCTTAATAGACAAGAAGGAATACAAGCATTTACAAAGCATTCGTGTCAAGATATTAGGAAATTCCAACAAGGGAGGAACACTGAAGGGATTAATAAAGAACAGAGTAAAATTGTATGTATTATGAAAACAGAAAATATTAAATAATGAATCTGGCACTGAGGAGATAGCTCAGTGGCAGAGCTCTTGCCTGACAAATGCAAACCCCTGAGTTCAATCCCCAACATCACAAAAAGACAAAAATCTAAAAGTTCAAAGTGGACCAAAATAAATAAAATTTAAATCATGTAGCTACTATAAGCAGAATAAAAAAATCTTAAAACAGATTAAATCAAGACTTAGACAGGAGGTAACAAATACAGAAGCTATCCATGTACTCCTAAGAAAATGGCCAATTTTGAAGAAAATGTAAATTGCAAGTGTGATGGTTAGCAATGCCAATGTGACAGACTACGATCACGAATCGCCTGGGAAGGGCCCCTGGGCATTTTTATGGGGGATATCTCCATTACATTAACCACAGTGGGAAGAGCCGTCCCCATGGTGACACACATTCCCAGGCCTGGTATCCAAGACGGTGAAATGAAGATAATAAAATGCTCATCACAGGCGTACATGTGTTTATTATTCTCCGATCTTGATGAGGGTGTGGGCGATCATCTGCTTCGGGGCCCTCTGCCTGGACTTCCCTGCCACAATGGACCGTACTTTGATTTGGGAGCTGAAAAGAGAGCCTTTCGCACTTAAGTCAAAGTGTTCTTATCATAGCAACAAGATCTGAAACTAAGACACTAAGGTTCTAGGAAGAGGTAGAAAACAGAAATAGTCAAATAACTATAGAGAAATGGAGACAGCATGATTGTTTACAACATCTCCAAACTGATCAGACTCATCAGCTATATACACATAGACATGGAAAAGATTAATACCCGTGTTTATATAAAATATTACATGATATAATTTTCAAGTTTTTATATAACTTTATAAAGCTAGCATATAAATTATATGAAAACTCAAATTATTATCACAAGAAGACAAATTATAGGCTTGTTGAATAAGAAAGATTCTGGATCTTTCCACTGTTTCTCTACAGCTTCCTCTTTCTCCTTCTAGGCACTATTCAAGGAGGGTGCCTTCCACTCTTTTACCCAGCAGGCCTGATGAAAATGCAAATCTCAATGATATCCAACAGAGGTGAAACAAGACAGCGACAGAGCCAGGCAATTGCCCTCAGTTCCCACCTCTTATCACCTCACACAAAAACACAGCCAAAGAGAGGAACTCTTCTGTCAATTTTCATCCTTCAGAAATTTAAGTAAATGCAATTTACTAAGACCTCAGAGAATTCTGCACAGACCAACTCAGACAAAAGGGGACATTTGCCAAGAAGTGTGCTTAACTTGTAACTGGGAGAGTATGTAATTGCCCCTGGCATACCACACAGGTTGAGAGAAACTGCAGGTTTCTTCCACAATCAAAACATTTCTGTGCATTTTAGGAAATGTCTCTTTCTTCTCTGGAACGGGCAAACATCCCTCTGGAGTTAAGTCCCCTTGGTCCCTGCAGGTTATGTACTTTCTTAGAGTTGGACAAACAAAATCAGAATGTATTCCTTCAGATTTTAGCCAGCAAAGTCATCAGCAATTCTCATATCAAAATGCATCCTTCCTCTAACACCAGGTTTTGAGTTGTGTATCTTTTCCCCATCCACCCAACACTATATGGGCGATTGATTACTTACAAAACGTCCAGTGTTCATGATCAGCAGAAGAAAATCGACAACTCCCAGTATGTGAACACTCAAACTTCCCAGTTCGCAGCTGCTAAGATGTGAGGTCCTGACTCCTTGGCTAAGGATGGGTACCAGAGATCCATCTAATCAGATCACAAACTCCCTGTCCAATCTCATCTAATCCTTGGCCTACTGTATTTGCACCTTTCAGGTCCCCAATTCAACAAACGCTTTACTTACATTAGAATGGATGGTTGGACTATGTCCCCAAAGTTCACATTAGAAACGTCATCCAGTGTTGAAAGTGGGACCTTTAAAGAGGGTTGGGTGGGGCTGAGAGATGGCTCAGAAGGTCAAAGGCTTAGCGGGTCGAGCAGGAGCACAGACACACGTGGAAAACAAAGGCAGGACAACACTGAGAAGCTCCCTGGGCTGATTTGACCTCAGGGGACAATTGTTTTGTCTATTACTATTTAAAACACAACAAGACCCACTTCTCTGAAGTGCAGATGCTCAAAGAACAGCAATTTTACTTGTTCAGAATGTTCTGAGTCTGGCACTCAGAGGAGGGTGGGCTGAATGGCCCTGCTCCAGGAAGGTCTTGCTTGAGGTCAGTCACACTGTAGCAGTGAGTCTCTGGGATTAAGTGAGCTAAAAATCTGGAAAAAAATTCAAGTACCTTACCGACACCTCATATTCCTAGTGGCCAACCTTTCTCCCCGCTCTCTATAGCTGCCTTAGGTTTCTCCCAGCACACCTACTGTCTTCTCTGCAGTCATACTTTTTATTCAGATGCTGGCTTCTGAAAATTGTATCCCAACTGGTAAACAAGGAAGTCACAGATCTCTTGAGGACCCAGCCTCAGACGCTACACAAAGTAACTTCTGCCACATCCTGTGGATCAATATAGGTCACAGATTTATCTGGATTAAAAAGAAGGAGAATTTGGCTTCATCTTCCAATGGGATGGGAGGCAAGGAATTTGCAGTTATCCAATTTGCCTTTTTTTTCTCCTTTGATCATTACATAAAGAAGACACGCAAGGTCTAGGTCCATTAAGAAGAAGTACAAACCCTCATGATCAGGACTGTTCTTTAGAACTAGAAATTTGAAAGCCAGGCATGGTGGCACATACTTTTAATACCAGCACTTGGGAGGCAGAAGCAGGAGGATCTTTGTGAGTTTAAATAGACCACACTGGTCTACATAGTAAGTTCCAGGACAGTCAGGGCTATAGAGGGACTTTGTCTCAAAACCAAAACCAAAACAAAGAACTAAAGTTTGAGAACAAGTTTGTCATCACTATAATATATAATAGTGTACTTGTGATTAACATGTTCCTGAGATATACCTAAACTTGAGTGTCATGGAAATTAGTCATGTGTCAGTCATGCATGAAAGGGGTTGGCTAATGAAATCTTTTCTTTCTGACTGAGAAAAAGGCCCAGTGAGCAAAGTGCTGGCTTCACAAGTGTGAGCGGTTGAGTTCAGTTCATCAGAACCCACAGAAAGCGCAATAAGACAGCGTGCATCTGTGATTGCAGCACTCCTACAGTGGTATGAGAGGCTGGAGATCCTTCAGAGGGTTGCACATCAGTTATCCTGCCATACGCAGCAGCAAACAGGGGAGCCTGTGTCAGAGTGGAGGTGAGGACCAACCTGAGGCCATCCTTAGTTTCTACATGTGCACCAAAGAATGAACACACCCACACCTTCCCATGCAAGCACGCACCAAAACATATGTACATTATACAACACATATACACAAATATAAAAGAAATATGTTCTTTTTACAGGGATTTTTTTTCTTTTCTTGTTAATTGTCAAAACAGTTCCCATTCTGTTTATCTTTATTCATTTCATTAAAGGCTACTTAATAAATGGGATGCTAAATATATTCATAAACATTTAAATAAATAGGAACTCCTTTTATAAATCACAAATATTTCACATGATTACTTCACAAGTAAAAATTCTATCAAAATTATCAGAGATATTGTTGCTAAGACCTTACCATAGTTTAGCATTTCTACAGCTGTTTCTAGGAAAGCTTGATAAATTGTGTCTATACAAACGGCCCAGACATCTTCTAAATCCAAACTTTAAGTATTTATTTAGCAGAATCTTAGGCAGCAGTTTGGGGTGAGGTTAGCTCTATTGATAAGGCTCATCATTTAATCTTTGCATTCTATCTGGATAACTACTAGATGTTCAATCTGTGGGTTCCATGGCTTGGAGCTCTGCAGTTCTTACTAATTCACCTGAATGGTACAAGAAAAGGGCTTGGGTTTCCAGGCCAAACTGAAAATCCTTTCGAAGAAGGATTTACACGCCTTCTCCTGGGGTGATAAAATCTCCTTTTCTCACTAAGCTTTGTGGAGTTAACTAGTGAGCGAATGCAGGCATGGATACACCACTTGCCCACTTTCTCAATACGCTGTCAAGTAACCCACTCGGGAGGCACCATTTAAATATACAGAACGTAGGCAGCAATGGGAAGACAGAGAGAACAAATTAAAAAACTAGACTAGGAGACCAAATCCAGACATGTTGGTCCAGTTCAAGGTGATGTGTGCAGAGACAGCAGGAAACTCATGGGCTGTAATGCTTCTTGTCTGGGCAGATGGTGCTGGTGTCCAGTGAGCTAAGATCGCAAACACAGTTCCAGCTTTGAGTGGGAGAGAGAGAAGAGTTCATTGAGCCTATTGGTGCTGTGAGCACCCAGGAGACATCCCAATCATTTCATTGGTAGGTTTTTCAGATGCCGCCAGTGGGAGTAGATTTAGGAAAGGCCTCTGTGACATGAAAGGCATGCCTTGAACCCAGAGAGAGTGGGGAGAGGGAAGAGCTGGGAAACAGCAGAACTTGCTACAGAGGACACGGGGAAGGAACAGGCAGTAATAGACAAGGAATGTGTAGGATGAGGGGGTCCACATGGCTCAAGGCCCAATGCAGTATCCCCAGAAAGCCCACGTGTGAAATGACGCCCAAAGGCCTCTCAGCACAGCGATATGGAAAAACACTCATTGCTCATTCAGTGAGGAAGGCCTTCCTAACCTTCATCTGTCAATGAACCAGCTCTGTGACTTAGGGCATGCTCCTTTGCCTCTTTCAGGGTCAACCTCTCATCTGAACTTGCATATGAATACTTGGTAAAAATATAGCATATGACATTAAATTATTTTTTTTTTTTGAGACAGGGTTTCTCTGTGATTTTGGAGCCTCTCCTGGAACTAGCTCTTGTAGACCAGGCTGGTCTCGAACTCACAGAGATCTGCCTGCCTCTGCCTCCCGAGTGCTGGGATTAAAGGCGTGCGCCACCACCGCCCGGCATGACATTAAATTTTTTAACTTTATTGCTAGCCTAATGATTATCTAGAAACGTCTGAAGCTAGCACTAGTTGGGGAGCACATAAGGGCATTGCTGAGTCTCTTCACATGGACTAACGCCAAGGGTTCCTTTCTTCCGTAATTAGAGTCCTCTGAACAGCAGAACTACACCATTGTCCTCGAAGCTCTGTGTCCTGCTGTGACTGTCCATTGTCACCTTCCACAACTAACACTGCAATTCTATGACACTAGATCCACTTCCCTTTTGGATTGTGAGTGCCTTGATGGTGACACCAACCTTACCCATTCTCCTATTTTATCTGTAGCCCACGGCACATACATGAAAGATGAATGGGGTTTCTTAAACAGTCACCAAAGGGCAGAAGAGTAGCTTCCATCATTACATTTCATTTTCATTACTGGAGAATCAAGTTAGAATGCAAGGAATCTCAGAATCCTTGTGGCATTAATATTTTCTTCAGAAATACCAAGCACATTATTTAGAATATATAATTATGCATGTTTATGTGAATATGGAAATGCAAGATTTTGAGTATTTGCAACCATTTGTGTCAATGGGAACAAAACAGCAAATAGCAGTATAGCTACGGTTCAGTATTTAACACTGGCAGAGTGATTGCCTTCACAGAAAACCAGAAACCATGACAACTCAGGCAGCACATAAACACCAGTTGCTGTGCCCCCTCCCCCTCAGCTTTGTTGTTGTACTGAGCTCACCTTCCTCAAACACTCCCACCCTTGGATCACATGAAAGACACCTGTCAGTTCCTTCCCAGCATCAAAAAAGATGTCGATGTTGAAGCTCCTTCAGAACAGAATTAGAGGAGAGGTGACTCAGGCACCTCTGGGTGGCAGCTCTTTGACCTGGAGCAGCTGCAGCCTGGCACCCACAGCCCTGCAATGGGAGATATTATCATGAGTTTATCCAGCCTTCCGCTCCTGTTGGTGGGCAACAAGGACAACTGGCAATCATAGGAATTGGGGGTAAAATGTAACTGTGTTGAACTAAAATTTTACATTTGAGCTATTCCCTCTTAATGCTATCTGCCATCCTTGGGAATTTGAACATAAGTGGTCCACATTCAGAAGTCTAATATCACTGGAGCAATGGGTAACTTCAAGGAGTAACAGGTACAGCTTCCAAATGGGAAGCTATGTGAGTCTATAGTCTGACTTGAAAAGCAAATTCTGCTTGGTCTCACCTCTTCTGCTGTTGTTTTAATCAAAATCTCTCCCATGATCTAGTGTGCTAAGATATCCATGCCTGCAGTTCAAGCACTCCAGGGCCTAGGAAGAACAACTGCAGGACTATGTATTCAAAGCCTACCGTGCTACATGGTGAAACCTTATCTCTAAATAAACAAATTAATATCTCTGATAGATTAGACCCTCAACACTCAACTAGGAAAGGCCTGTTTTCTTGAAAAGCCATCATAGGAACAAAAAGTATGCTAGAATGATCCTGCTTCAGCTCACACATATGGATGCATATCCTAATTGGCTTATATACAGGGGTGTGGTCACTCTCTGTCACCTCCTCCTGGGGCTTCAGGATGAGTCTCAACACCATCTCATGGGGAGTTTCATCTTTCTCAAGTGACACTTGACACATCATGATGTGGGTTCCCTGGGAGCAAGGCAACCACAAGGTGTGAGCCATGCATTCATTTTTCTAAAATGACCTAATATGAGAGAAGAAAGGACCGAAAAAAAGACACACATGAACTTGGTCAGTGGCAGGGAACTAACTATACAGATGTATACACACAATTCCACAAAGCTGTCAAAGAGAAAACAGAAAAGGGCAGGGGCCCATCTGCCTTCTGTATTGCTATCTTGAAAGTCCTTTAGTTTTAACACCCAAAAATTGCTTTCCAATTGAGAGACTTTCAGTGTAGAGCTCAGCTCACAGTCCAACCAAGACAGCCGAAGGTGAAGGGACAGTAGTGCTTCCATGATGTTATTGTGATATCCTAAGTTAGGTTCCGGAAGTCATCTTCCCAAGACTAATCAATGACGCATCCTCACTCAGAGCACATGCTGGTGTAACAGCTCACCCATTCCTAATGGCGGTTAGAGTTTGGCATTGCTCTTCTAATTCATTTCATTATTCAGTAGGATTTAGATTGTGTTTAATCAAAGCATAGCCTTTCCTCATTCTATGACTTTCAAGAATAATTTTCCTGTCACTCTTGGTTCCCCTGGGATTGTGCTTCTTGAAGCATGCCCTTGGCTTCTTCTCTAGCAGTTACTGGGTGCTGATTGTGAACCACACACTATACCGAATTCTTCCTCAGAAACCATCCTGAAATGGAAATAGAAAACACTATCCTGAGTGAGGTAAGCCAGACCCAAAAAGAGGAACAGGGAATGTACTCACTCATATTTGATTTCTAGCATAAATAAAGGACATTGAGCCTATAATTCATGATCCTAGAGAAACTAAATAAGAAGGTGAACCCCCAAAAAAACATATAGGCATCCTCCTGAATATTAACCTTCATCAGGCGATGAAAGGAGACAGAGGCAGAGACACATGTTGGAGCACCGGACAGAAATCTCAAGGTCCAAATCAGGAGCAGAAGAAGAGAGAGCACAAGAAAGGAACTCAGGACCGCGAGGGGTGCATGCACACACCGAGACAATGGGGATATTCTTTTGGGAACTCACCAAGGCCAGCTGGCCTGGGTCTGAAAAAGCATGGGATAAAACCGGACTCGCTGAACATAGCGGACAATGAGGACTACTGAGAACTCAAGAACAATGGCAATGGGTTTTGATCCTACTGCATGTACTGGCTTGGTGAGAGCCTAGGCAGTTTGGATGCTCATCTTAATAGACCTGGATGGAGGTGGGGGGTCCTTGGACTTCCCACAGGGCAGGGAACCCTGATTGCTCTTAGGGCTGACGAGGGAGGGGGACTGGATTGGGGGAGGGGGAGGGAAATGGGAGGCGGTAGCAGGGAGGAGGCAGAAATCTTTAATAAATAAATTAATTAATTAAATTAAAAAAAGAAAAAGAAACCATCCTGAAGACCATACATGACCTTGTCATTAGATTTCAAGTATTCAGGTCACAGTCACATGACCCAGCACTTAAAGGCAGGACTGTATATCTCTCATCCCCATTCTTCCTCAGTAAAGTGTCATATTCTCCATGTGAAATGTCTCCTGACTCCAACCTCTTCTTCCAAGTGCCAAGAAGGGCATGAAAAAGGATCCCAGTTCAAACCTTCAGAATACATTTCAAGACAATCACTTCAAGAGCTCTTGGAAGATTTGTTTCCCTCAGAATTTTCTCCCGTGTACTGTTCATCCTCACAGAACAATGTTAGAACTTTCCAAGTGTCAGGGTGGCAGAGATTGGTGAAGATGCTAAACTTAGCCTGTTCCTCTCCCCCTGAAGTTGAAGGTCAAAGTTGATGACTAAGAAGAAGAAAGGAGCACATTGCCACACCCATGGAAGAAGAGAAGAGCACATGCCATACCCATGGAAGAAGAGAAGAGCACATGCCACACCCATGGAAGAAGAGAAGAGCACATGCCACACCCATAGAAGAAGAGAAGAGCACATGCCACACCCATAGAAGAAGAGAAGAGCACATGCCACACCCATAGAAGAAGAGAAGAGCACATGCCACACCCATGGAAGAAGAGAAGAGCACATGCCACACCCATGGAAGAAGAGAAGAGCACATGCCACACCCATGGAAGAAGAGAAGAGCACATGCCACACCCATGGAGAGCGGATGTCTCAGTTCCCTTTTCTGTACTGTGATTAAAAATACTGACAAAAGGAACTGAAGAGAAAAAAGATTTGGCTTCAGCTCCAAAGGGAAACAATCTTTCATGGCAGGAAAGGCATGGCCACAGAAGCTGGTCATTAGTTTACTCAGGAAGCAGAGAGTAAACAGAACTGGGCTATAAAGTCTCAAAGCCCTCCCCCAATGGCCTGCTTTACCCAATGAGACTTCACCTCATAAAGGTTCCACAACTTTCCCAAACCAGCTGAGAGCCACTCGTTCAAACAAGGTGAGCCTATGAAGGTCATCTTACATTCAGTTCTCTGAGATGCATTTCTCTCTGCTCCTTCACACACAGGCTCGAAATGCTGGACACAGGGTAAAGGGTACAAAATCCTATGGTCAGACATGTCTTCCACATTGACACTTTATACATAGCATCTTCAAAATACAATGAGATGTTGAAAATTAACAGACTTTCACAGAAAATCTGTGAATGATTATGTCTTTGTGAACTGCTTATTACATGCAACAAATATGCCAGTATCAAAAACATATCTAATCAACCTTTCCTAAATAATATTTTACTATAACAATAAACTATTTGAATAAACATTTGTAGATTACACTATTCTTTCTCATTTACCAAAGACTACCATTGTTGAAATGGGCATGGAGGCATAACTGCAATTCCAGTACTTAAAAGACTGAGGCAGGAGGATTATTAACTCAAAGCCAGCCTAGGACACATGCGAGTTCAAGACCAGCTTAACTATAAAGAAAAACAATAACAATAAGAAAGATGGGGGCTCCCTAGGGGTTATTAGTCAGGGATGTACCAGAGGTTTCCAAAGCAACAGAAACATTGCCGTTGCTCTGAGTCACCTACCAAAACTAGATTAAGATCCTTTTGCTGAAAACAACACTGTAATTGTAGGACACAGAGAAAGCTAAAACCTCTCTGTCCCTGCTGGCTAGCTTTCAGAGTCCAGAAGATGCTGTGGACGTCACTGGGAAGGAAAATCATCAAAGGAATTATCTATCAATGAACTTTGCGTAGTTACAATACCAAAATGCCGGACAAGGAAGGTGTTTTCACTGGTGTAACAGTGACATAAAGGGTATGGGGGAGACTAATTGCTTCTGTATTGGGTTTAAGGGCCGCTACTCAAGAGGGAATTTGTGACTGATACTGTAAACATGGTCAAAATTCCATGGCTTGGAAGGCCATAGGCCTGGGGAACCTAGTGTTATCTTACCTAATGGATGTGTTGTCAAACTGACTTCTAAATATTTATGTTCAAAACCATAGACCAGCACTGCTGCCCTCAACCATGGCTGGGAAAACTCTCTGCAGTGGTCAGCAGTTACCGCAGACTCATAACTGGTCAAAGTTACGAAAAAGTGACTACTGAGTGCTCAGCCATAAATGGGGCAACTATATCAACCCCCCTCCACACACACAGACACACAAAGCTTAGGGAACATCAAAGAATAAGGGCCCGGAAAAAAGGCGTAAGAGCTAGAGAATGGGGAGGATGCTGGGAAGTTGTGTCTTCTGGATAGAGCACAGCCAGTGCTCTCATGGCCTCAATGGAGCTGCGGCCACCTGCCCACCTGCACAAGATCAAGCCTACGATATCAGTTGACATTCCCATACGCAGCACTGTCTGGACTTGGTAACATACAAAAACATAGAAAGGAAGAGGACGGGAAGAGAAGGAGATATTTTATAGGTGCCTGAAGGAGGGGAGGGTATTCGGGTAGATACAACTAAGATATATTGCTTGTATGTATGAAATCGTTAAAGATTAAAATGTACATATTAGATTTTTATAGACTTTGTTGTCCAAGTGTCTCCAGATGCAGAAGAGCCGAGGCATCAGAACTAAGCCTGGAAGACGCCACATTTTTTCTCTGCTTCATCAGCACCTGCGCCAGAGTGTTGATTGTCAGCACATCACTGTGGTGCCTTGTTCTAAATGTCGTGGTGCCATTCTTGCTGCTTTCATCTGAGAGCAACAGAAAACCCAACTGGAAGGGGCTGAAGATGAGGAAGCATGTTACGTCATCTGCATGCACGTACATGTAAGTGATATTCTCTGCTGGATTCGGCAGGCTGAGGTGGTCAGCTCCTGACATCACTGGGGAAGCCCTCCTCTCGTGGCCATTGACTACAGCAACTGCAGCAGGTGCACACCAATGCAGCCTCAGCAAGATGAACACATTCTTCTATGCTTCCCTGTGCATTTTAAAGAAAAATACTTCCTTGAATATTTATGACTATTTCAACTAAAGAAAGGAACTTGTTATCCACCCGGAATCCATATTCTCAACAAATTAAGTTCTCTGAAGAAGGGGCAAGAAGGTGGCTGATTTGAGATATGTCGTTGATAACTTCCATGACAGGACTTCGACAAAATTACTCCATCATAACTTACTCCCTGTTTTCTTTGGAGCACACAGCACATTCATGCTTCCCGGCATCAAGGCAATCCACATCAACAACATTTTTTCTCCCAGGGATCCTGAAAAGATTTTTAATTCTAGTATTGTGTGCTATTTGTAGACTAGTTAACCATAGAGGTCTGGAGGTCTGTACAGACAGACAGGAAGTGATATGGCTGGGTGAAGAGAGGGATATAAAGTGGGAAGAGACAGTAGTTTGGCCCTTTAATAGCTGAGGAGTTTGCAAGAGAAAAGTTGGCTGTGACTTGCTCCTTTCTCAGATCTTTCAGCATTTGCCCCAATGTCTGGTTCTGGGTTTCTATTACTGAGACCAACTAGAACTTGTGTAACATACTCCATTTTGATCCTTCAGCATGGATGCACATCAAGGCGCCCCAACCTGTCCGGAGAGAGCAACAATCTAGTGCAACCTTCCTGAGAAAATGCATAATCAGAGAATAACAAAACTCAGCATTCCTTAGCCCACCCTTGCCATACCACAGACAGCCACTGGAGAGAGCTAGAGGGTGTGCCTCACTCTGGCACAGGTGCCACAAATGCACCCCAAACAATCTCCCTCCTCCTCTATACCCAACCTGTCTCAGTCCTGAAATTTTTGAACCAACAGTTGTTCCCATGGCCTTGGGGGCCTGCAGTAGGATTCTCAGGGGTTCGGGTCCTCTGTCTCTGAAATACAGTTAGAGATTTGGGATTTGGTTGCTGAGACTGTTATTGATAGCCACTTGGTCACCAAAGGAAAACGCCTCATATCAGGGAGCATCCCAGAGTCTGACTTTACAAACCCTGCCACTGTGGGAATTGCTCTGAGAAAGGCTTCATGCTACAATAGCAGTCACTAGTGTAACAAGTCAGAGTTTCCTTCAGAGCAGCGCTTGTCACCCTTCCTGAAGCTGCGACCCTTTAATACAGCTCTGCATGTTGTTGGGGACCCCCACCATAAAGTAATTTCCATTGCTAATTTATAACTGCTATTTTGCAATGTAAATATCAGTGTTTTCCAATGATCTTAGGCAACCCCCTATAAAAAGGGTCACTCCCTGCCCCCAAAGGGGTCACGTCCACTGCTTTAGAGGCTGAAGCGTGCAATCTGAAGGAAGAGAGGAGGTTCCAGGACCCTCCCAGGTGAGAGGACCTGCAAGGCATTAGCCCTTTCTCTGTGTTTAGTTACATATGTGCTGTGCACATTGTCACAAACGCCTCAGTCAATTTCCATCCACATCTAAAAGTGGAGGTCTACAAAAGGCTTCTTCCACAGACAATCTCATCCAGGATGGGTGAAATTATTTGAAATCATCTTAGTCTGCGCCCCATTCTGCTACATGGACCCCATTGCATAGGAACCTTATAAAATGCGTGGAGATACTCAGATAGCTCTTCTTGCTAGTGTCTTCTAAAATCATGTCAATTTTCATAGCAACCACATGCCTGGCTACGCTAGAGGGCACTTAAACACTACATTCTGTGTAGACCATCTTTGACACTGGCACTGGTGGTGCTTGGGGAGAAGGGCGAGATTGCGGGGACTAACGGGAGGATGGTGGAAGGCACATACTCATTTGAACATGCCTTCCCTCCACTCAGCACTATTTGAGGAAGCTAGAGTCCCACTTGGGAACCCAAGTCTTAATTATACACTATAATTGCTGTTAATGGAACGTGTACATTTCAACCCAGCAAGATCGGTGGCGTGCCATGCCAGCGTGACTTATCTCCCAGATTGTGTCTTTATTTGTATAAGTAGGAATGAAGCAAAAATCTCACCCATTCTCCGCATAATGAAGAGGGAGGGATGTGCAGCCTGTACTATGGTGGCCAGATGCTCTTTTCATCTCGTTGAAAATCAACATGCAGTACTGGTGATCCTCAAATAGAAAGCTTCTCTCCTTGGGGACGGTAGCTCTGTATGTTTGGAATGATAACATTCTATAAATAAATAAAAAAGATTATTAAGAACACTGTGTAAATCTCCTAGTCAAACATCCCTTCAAGCAACTATCAGCAGTGATTTGGTCTGGTCCCCTAATCCCACTGTATACAAACACATGGCATAAATACAGTATTTAACAAGCACCAGAGAAGCAGCCTCATGCTTACAGGAAAGACATCCTGCAGGAACTAGCAACCCCACCCCAGTGTGCCTGGCCACCTCCACAACAGCTCTTGCGTTGATTCTTCTGCCTGAATGAAGCTGCCAGCTCATAGCTGAGTAAATCACAGGCATAACCTGCTAGTTAAATCAAACATGAAAATACTAACTTGTTCCCATATCCTTTTTGTTCCATTTCAGTGAATTCATGAATATCCATTAGAAAACACATTTGTAAGCATGCATGGGCTTCCTTGAGGTCTGGCACAGTCTCTGGGTTTAAAGAGAATCAGAGGAGAGGAGGAGGAATCCAAAGCACATGAATGACAATTCTATGGGACCCAAGCTCTCCTGAGGTGACCCACTTTCCTTGTGACCATCTCCTTTGCCCTACTGGTTCTTGCTTTCTCTCACACCCATGGCTCATGTGTGTGTATGTGTGTCGTGTCTGTGTCTGTGTGTGTGTCTGTCTGTGTGTGTGTCTATGTCTGTGTGCATGTATGAGCGCACATGTGTGTGCATGAGTGCATTGCATGTATGTGTACATATGTGTGTGCATATGTGTGTGCATGTATGTGTTAGTATATTTGTCTTTAGTATATTTCTCCTCTCAGTCTGAGTTTGTAATTCTCCTTCAGTTTCATTCTGTGTTTGACAGAGTATGTGTGTATGGGCACACATGTGGGTGCAAGGTAAGCATGTACTTGTGTGTATACATGTGGAGATCAGAAGACAACATCTCCCTTTTGTCTGAGACACGGTCTGCTCTTGACGTGGGACTTACAAGGTGGTTAGACTAGCTGACAGAAAGTGTTAGGGGTCCACCTGTCCTTGCCTCCTGTCGCGCCGTTTTGCAGAGGATAAAACTGCGCCACACCACAGTTAGGATTTTCACAGGCACTGGGGATGAAGCTCAGGTCCTTCCACACACAGGGCAAGCACGCTACCAGCTGAGCCATCTCCCCAACCTTCAGCTTCTTTCTTTATCATTCACTGACTGGGCCTAAGGCCTGGGTTCGCATGCGTGCTACGCTAAGAGACAGCATGACACCCTGAGGGTGACAAGCTGCACATAATATTCTGACTTTCTTTGTTCGTCCTTGGTATGCTGTGATAGCATGCCATTTCCAGGTTTGGGCTGCAAACACACCAGTATGAGAGTGTTTCCTCAGTCCAGCGATGACCTGGAAGCAAGCATTTTTAGCGTATAGTTGAATGAATATACTACTGTATTTCTTTCTCTGTCTGATTATAAAGGTCAGCCACTCACATGCCCCCAGGAGGCTCAGCCAATGGAGGATCCTCTCTGTGAGAGGCAGCATGATTCTCAAGATGGTCACTGCAGTATCCCCCGCTAAGGTTGCTTCTGTCCATGATGATGATAAATGGGGGGACAGACGCTCAAGTATACTGCCCACCAGGGACACTCGCCACCAGAAGTGGCCCCTCTACTCCTCTCTTCCTCTTCCCTATTTTCTTCTTCCTCTTTATTTAACACCTTCCATATCAGACAAGCCTTCCTTGAGGGGTAGGAGGACCCTCAAGGGGAGCATGAGGCTCTGAGCCCAAGACGAGACCAAGTCAAGACCTCAGATCATTTGTCACAGGTGATGGCCAAGCAGGTCCACTGGTTCAGATTCTCAACAAGGCTCTCGTGTTTGCATTTGCAAAATGAGAGCCAACATTGGTTTAGAAAGTGTCTTATCCATATATTAATATATGCTTTTAATGTGCAGTTAAAATCAAATACAGGTCAAACAAGTGCAGGCATTTGCCCAGGATGCTATAGCAAAATACCATACAGTGGATAGTTCAAACTATAGAAATTCATTCTCTATCAGAGCTGAAATGCTAAAATTCCAGACCAAGGTGTCAGCATATCTGGTCTCCTCTGAAGCCTCTGCGTGTCTGGCTTGCAGACGGCTGCCTCCCTGCCACCTCTTCGCAGCCCTGGCCATTTTAGAATGTGTCTGAATTTGCTCCTCTTGTGGGCAGAGACAGCAGAAGGTGTGTGACCCCTATAAAGGCCTAATTTCAACAAGCATCACTGAGGCCCTTGGTGAGAAATCTGAGGACCTGGTAACGGGTACCCTTGTGTCTCCAGAAGTGTCTGGATTCCTGCCTTGTTTTGCTTGAACCAATACAGAATTCTTAACCTTATCCTCTGAGGTCACTGTGTTTCCCACACTGCAACAATGATGGTCAATACAACAGCAGTTACAAAGAGTGTATACCAGTCACAAACCAACCCAGCTGAAAAAAAGCAAGGTGATTTTGCTCAGGTTAAACAGAGAAAGGGGGTCTTGTCTGCAGCAGCTTTGGGGTCTGGTGGGTTTTATTTAAAAGGTAGATGTAATCGTTTTGTTCTTAAAATACTTTTATAAGGCACTTTAGATGTTTAACTAACACTTAAATGCTGCGAGAATACATACCCGCCTACTGGGGCGTGGCCTCATGGACTATTTACCTGGAGGCAGAAGCTTGTCCGGGCCCCTTCCTCCTGTCTCTGCCTCCCCAGTGCTGGGATTAAAGGCAGGTTCCACCACACCTTGAACTCACAGAGGTCTGTCTACCTCTGCATCCCAAGTGTTAGGATTAAAGGTGTGTACCACCACACCCAACTACTCTCTCTCTCTCTCTCTCTCTCTCTCTCTCTCTCTCTCTCTCTCTCTCTTTCTTTATTTTGAGAACTTTAACTTTTTTTTTTCCCAAGCCTGCATAGGAGTTCCTTCTGTTGTGTGTTGCTTTCATTGGTTAATCAATAAAGAAACTGCTTGGCCTGATAGGGCAAAACTTAGGTAGGCAGAGAAGACAGAACTAAATTCTAGGAGGAAGAAAGCAGGGAGAGAGCCACCATGGAGATGCCAGGCCAGACATGCTAAATCTTTCCTGGTAAGCAATGACCTCATGGTGACATACAGATTATTAGAAATGGGTTAAATCAAGATGTGGGAGTTAGCCAATAGGAGGCTGGAGATGATGGGCCAAGCAGTAATTTAATTAATACAATTTCTGTGTGATTATTTCGGGTGTAAGATAGCTGGGCAGCCGGGACAAAAAGCAGGCCCTCCCTCCATCAACACTTAAACACATGTGTGCACATATACACACATACACACACACACATACGCATACACACACACACACAAATTTGGCTCAGTGTGCTATCTTCACATACATGCAGTGAGTCCTGGTCAACACCATCCTTTCTTTTTCTGCTCCTCCCACTTCCCAACCTCCCATTGCCATTCAAGCTGACGGCTTTGGCTACTGCATGAGAGATGCTGTGTACTGTTTGTCCATGCGGATTTACTGTACTTAACATCATGTCTTTTAGTTCCATTCATTTTACTGAAAACTGGGTAATATAATTTCTTTGGTACTGAATAATATTCCGCTGTGTTTGCCCACCACATTTTCATGAGCTGTTCCTCTATGCTGGGCTGATTCCACAGCTCAGCTATTCTAGGGTGCCCGCTAGCTTCTCAATTGCCCAATACTTTGCTGTATTGTTTGTATTCTACAATCAGTTTCTTTTAACAAATAGCCTCCTATTCTCTTGAATACAGTCTGAGAACCTCAGAAATATCGGCTATTGAAAGTCCCCCTCAAATCACATCTGGTAGCTAAGGGAAGGAGGGCCTTTGAGGCTGGTCCTGAATGACAAGACTTCTGGGTGACAGAATCTTGGTCTCATTTCCGTCTTTTGAGAACATCAACAGCAGTTTGGAATGAATATGAATATCACGGGGAGACAGGAGAAGTCAGCGCTAGACCTCAATTAATAATGCAAAACTCTCCTAGAAGTTCACCTCCCAGGATCTGATGTTGTAGCAGCTGCTCTAGGGAGACAAATCTCTTAGGTCTCTTAGCCCTGGCCTCACTGGAGGACTGACATGAAGGAGTCACAGAAGCCATAGGTTCCAACAGCTGCTCGCTGCATTGTGACTCAGAAGTGCATGAAGCTGCTATAAATTTAAAATGAACCCTGTGTAGTTTGGATGATATGGCCCCATGGGCTCATAGGGACTGGCCCTATTAGGAGGTGTGGCCTTGCTGGAGCAGGTGTGGCACTGTTGAAGGAAGTGTGTCACTGGAGGTGGCTCTTGAAGTCTCAGAAGCTCAAGCTACACCTAGTGTGGCTCCTTCTCTTCCTGTTGTCTGTGGAACAGATGTAGAACTCGCAGCTGTCTCTCCAACACCATATCTGCCCGCATTCCACTGTGCTTCCCGCCATGAAGATAATGGACTGAACCTCTGAATTGTAAGCTAGTCCCCATTAAACACTTTCCTTTACAACAGTAGCTGTGGTCATAGTGTCTCTTCACAGCTATAGAAATTATAACTATAACAAACCCTATTGTGTCTTCTATGCCTTGGTGTGCTCTCTCTCTCTTTCTCTCTCTCTTTCTCTCTATCTATCTATCTATCTATCTATCTATCTATCTATCTATCTCTCTCTCTCTCTCTCACACACACACACACCAAACTACACAGTCATATAAAAGAACAACATTTTGCTTAAATTTGTTAGACTCAGAATACGTAATAGTCTTGTCTTCCATCTAAAACCTTTCTGAAATGACAAGAGAGAAATTAAACAGTTATAAATGCTTATGCCAGAGAGGTAACTGCAGTGGGCAGCTGTGGAAACATCTGGGGGGGGAGGTCCTTCTGCATATATGCTGCTTTTATTGGATAATGAATAAAGCTGTTTTAGCCAATGGCTTAGCAGAGTAAAGCCAGGCAGGACATCCAAACAGAGATATACAGAGTAGGCAGAGTTGAAATAACACCAAAGGAGAAAGATGCTGGACCTTACCAGTAGGTCACAGCCTCGTGGTGATACATAGATTAATATAAATGGGTTAATTTAAGATATAAGAGCTAGCTAGAAAGATGCCTAAGCCATTAGACAGTGTTGTAATTAATAGCTTCTGTGTGATTATTCAGGTTTGAGCAGTCAGGGAACAAGAGAGCAGTTTCCGTTTACAGGGGGAAGAAAGAGTGATGGAAAAACAATGACCTAAATGGAGTGGAAGAACCTGGATGCCTGGAGAAAGGTGTGCAAGTTGGCAGTGGCAGTGGGCAGAATTCTGGATTATTCGATGCACCTGTAGAAAATGCCTAAATGCAGTTTCAGGCAGATATCATGGGCTTGGAAAATTGTGAGGGACTCACCTGCAGGAAAGTGGGAAGTTTCGTGTGCGGAGAACAGTGAACTAAAGGCAGAAGCACCATGCGTTAGCCCAGGAGAATGGACAGGCACATAGACAAGAAATAGAAACACTCACACAGCAGAAGCACCATGCCTTAGCCTAGGAAAATGAACAGGCACATAGACAAGAAATAGAAACACTCACACAGTCTAGGTAAGTGGGCCAAAAGATGTCGGGGAGAAAGTGAACAGACCGTGAGAAAAAGCTCCACTTCTGTGATGTGAAATAAACAGACAATGCTTAAGCCAGACAGTTGAGAATTAGCAATGTTAGCAAATTGTTTATAACTGGGTAGGCACCTAGGCAAAAAGCGTCAAGAACTTGGGGTCACTCCCAACAGACAAAGGCAGTGAGGAAAAGAAGAGGGTGCTGCTGCATCAAGCCTTGGCGGTCTCTTAGTTACAGTTATGTGAATTATAATTCGCCCTTAATATCTATAAGTAATTAATGGCAGTATCCCCAGTCACTTCCAAATCCAGGATTCTGGGGTCTGGCATAATATCACATATTTGTGTATAATCTATGTACACCTTCCCAATTGAATCACCTCTACATTCCTTATAACACTAAATGCTATGTAACTACTATAAAATAATCAGTTTTGGTCCAAGTCTATATACATTCTGTATAAACAGTATTTTAAAATATTTCATATTTTATTCTTTGTGTGCCTATATGGACGTGTGTGTGTGTGTGTGTGTGTGTGTGTGTGTGTGTGTGTGGTGTATAGCTAGGGAACATGGCGGATGAGTATATTTTAAGAAAAATAACAATATACTAAATAAATGATTATAAAAAATAGATAAAGAGCTGAAAAGAAGGCTCGGTGGATAAAAGGGTGCAAGCATAACACCCTGAATTCAGATTCTCAGTATCCACTAAAGCAGACCTGCCATTATGGACCTATTGATGGTAGATGGTAGAGAGAAGTAAGTACCTGTGAGACCTGTTGGTCAACCAGTCTAGCCAAAAATGGCTAACTGCAAGTTCAGTAAGAGACCTTTCATCAAAAAGTGGCAGGGGAGCAACTGAAGAAGAGAATCTGAGGTCAACTTCTGGCTTCCAAAAGCCTCTGCATGGGCAAGCACACCTTTGTGTAGAACATACAAAATACACAACACAAACAACACCCATACACCACATGTATACATCACAATACACTGCACATATTATACACCACACACATACCCCACATATAAACCACACACACACACACACCCCACACAAACTCCACACATATATATATACATGCAACAAATATACTCATGCAGGCACACACACACCAAAAGAAATAACATAGTAAATATATAAATGTAAAAGGGAAGGAAAGCCAAACAGAAGAGTGGATAGATGGGGGTGATCAACAGACAATTTGGAGCTTTCTGTTGACACCAAGAACCATGAAGGAAGGCTGCAGGCAATCTAAGCAGGGGTGCCCTGTTGCCAAAAGATGGGCATTAGAGAATACAGATAAAAATATTGCTTGCTGGATAGTGTAAGAAAGATTCAGAACTGAGAAAAATAACATTAAAACTAAGGAAACTTCACTTCTGGAAGAGTGGAGCAAAACGAATCTGAGATGGTCACAAGACAGTTCCCATTGACCAACTGCAGGAGACATGAATCAAATCAGATCTAGACTGGTGATCCCTGGAAAGATGTGGGTGCATACAGCCTGCCCCATCCCTGTGGAGATGTGGATGCATGCAGCCCGCCCCTTCCCTGAGAGATGTGGGTGCCTGCAGCCTGCACCTTCCCTGGAGAGATGTGGGTGCATGCACCCAGCCCTGACCCCTGGAGATATGTGGGTGCATGCAGCCAGCCCCGACTCCTGGAGAGATGTGGGTGCATGCAGCCAGCCCCGACCCCTGGAGAGATGTAGGTGCATGCAGCCAGCCCTTATCCCTGGAAAGACATGGCTATATACAGCCTACCCTGTGGCTAGAGATTCAGGACTGAAGTTTCACTTCTTCAACACACCTGTCTGCTTCTAGATCATGTCTGGCCTGTTAGATTACTTGCCTGCATGATGCTGTATCTGTGAAGTCTGCAGACTTAGAACTGAGAAAATGTGAGACTCTTAGGAATGGCATTGATTCCTTAGTCTTGACAAACTTATATTTAAAACATTAACACATTACATTACCCACAGTGAGTATCTTCTCTTATTAATTGGTAAAAATAACTTAAAGAGAAAAGGGAGTGCTTATGGAGTTGTGCACCACCAGGGGACATTGAGAAACAAGCATGGATAGAGGAGTAATGAAGCCACATTCAGGCACAGGAGGAGAACTCTGAGGCTCTGTATGATTTTATATATGATGTGGAGTACTCAACCTTCCGTGCCCAGTCTCCGATCAGTTAGGTACCGGTATAAAAGTGAGAAGTCTGGGTGTATTTAGCAAGGTATAAAAGATTCAAAATAGAGTTGAAGAGAAATATCCCGTGGACTTGGAATTTTGAGGAAAAGCATGGAAGATGGAAGGAAGTCAACTCAGAGAGTGTCTACAATGAGTGACATATAAGGTGGAAGTCCTGGCTAGTCCTGCTGGTGAGCTTACAACACTGCTTCAGTAAGCAGATGTCCAAAAACTCAGTGGCAAGGACATGGATCCAAAGTATTAGACCTTGAATGTAAGGGAAATTTACAATACTGCAAACTGTGAGCAGGTCCAGCTCGCAGAGTTTCATGACTATATATCAATAGATATTATTACCTTTTCTTTCACACACTGATCCAACACTCTATCAGTTTTACTATTATATTGCTCCCTTAGGACTCTCTTTTAAAATGAAGAAAAGGAAACACATACACACACAACAGTCTCTTTAAGTCTCTATGGTATTCTCTGCACCCCACCAATACAGAGGGTTGCACCCATGGCCTCATGTATGTTCAGCAAGTTTTATACCAGGAGACTATACTTCTGGTTTTCATTTGCTTTTTATTTGAAATGGGGTCTCACTAAGTTGCACAGTTCCACAGGATGGCCTTGTCCTTGTGAGCCTTCTGCTCTAGGTTCCCCAGCAGCTTGGGTGATAGACCTGTGCCACGAGATGAGATCTCTATTTTGTTCTCTCATCAGTCTTCCTGGATGGTCAAATAGTCAATGCGCAGGACTCTGACCAGCAAGCCAAGACACAGATCCAAGCCACTGGGCCAATGAAATCATGCTTTGTCCCCTCTTGCGTCCAAGCTCTATGTGAAGGGTTTTCTTTCCAACAACAAAGGCTGCTGTGGTTGGGAGCACAGCTGTAGGAATGTGGTCGTTAAGCGAGGCACAGAGTTTCTAAGGATGTGTGAAGGGGTGGAGACGTAGAGTGACTAAGAGCTCATACTACTCTTGCAGAGGACCAGGGTCCAGTTCCCAGTGCCCGCATCAGGGAACTCACAACTGACCGTTACCACCCACCTCAGAGAGCCCACAACTGCCTGGAACACTAATTCTAGAGACTCGGATATCCTTTAATGGATCTGTGCTTATACTCAAACAGATATACATAATTTAACAAATAAAAATAAACCTTAAAAAAGAATGAGTGACTTCAAACATCCAAGGTCCTATGCACTGTATTGTAGCAACTTCAAGTCCTATAACCACTTGCGACCAATGAAGCTCCACACAGGAAGACCACTCTTCCGTCACCAACTGCTTCCAGTCAGCTTCTCCTCACACCGTTAGAGGTAGTGGGTGCACAGGCTACTCTTGAGAGAAACCTCTAATCTCAGTAAGGGGTGGCTCACACAGAAATGTGTGAGGTTGAGATGTATCTATTGAAGGGCTCCCCCCAAGGACCTGGCTTCCTCCCACTCAACTGGGCATGAGAGGAATGGCTGAAAGCTGCCCTCAGTCACAGTTTGCTGCCGGAACCCTGCCCCAGAGAGCCACTCTTTTCTTAATGTATGTGTGCACACGAGTGCCCATGTATGTGGTGGTTAGAGGCAAGCTTTGGCTCAGAAATGCCATCTCCCTCCTCTGCAACCTGGTCTCCCATTGGTCTGGAACTCACTGATTAGGCTAAGGAGGCTGCCCATAGGACCCAGGGACCCCGTCTCTCTCTTTCTAGTGCCACACTGGGACAACTTTTCATGAGTTCTAAAGCATAAAAGTTGGGTGACTTACTCACAAAAATAGCATTTTACCAAGTGAACTATCCACCCAAACCCCCAGATACCATTTGTATTGACTTCTACATCGGTATAATATTTAAAAAATGACATGGGAAAAGAGGATGCAATCAAAACTCACACTAGCTACACATGAGTCCAAAGAACTTTCTGCTACCAACTGTCCGATAAGAAATTTGTGAGTAGGAGATTGGAGAAAAATAAAAAGTGTGAAAGAAAGAGGTATGTTTTTTCCATCTAAAAGAGAGAGAGAGAGAGAGAGAGAGAGAGAGAGAGAGAGAGAGAGAGAGAGAGAGAGAGAGAGGAGAGATGTAAAGCAGAACCCGCCCCAGGAAGCATGACAAGCCACTCTGCGGCCATCGTGTTGAAGGACTTTGATGGCTTCATTCTCCGGCCAGACAGCAGGAGCCTGGAGCTGTGGGTGTGGGTGCACAGCAGCTGTTCTCTGTCTCTACTGCTGCAACCAGCTCTATCCTTAAGGTGCCCATGAGGACGTGTCTGCAGGAACTGCCATGGCAATTGATAAGATGCCGGTCGGGAAGTGGGGACTTTTCACAGGTTCCGACCTGAAGCTGATCCTTAAAATGAATTGGAAGCATCTGGCTGCTTTGCTGTTGCTAGGTAATGATGCAGCCGCGTCACACGCCCAGATGTGATCCTACATTGCCGCAGCTGTGCTGGTGGGAGTTTCAACACCCAGAGCATCTGCTGCTGGGACTCTGCGGTACCATTTTCACTCCATCTCTCCAGGCTCGTAGTCGCTCCCCAGAAAGTGTACTTTCTTTCTACTCAGAGTTTTTCGATTTGCCAAAGGTGTTTTTCCCAGGAAAGGCATGCCCACGAAATTCTACGAAGCGTAGAAGGGAGGCCCACAGCCCCTTCAAACTCATAGCCCAACTAAGGGGCTGTAATACTAATTATTTTTCTGAGGCTTGACAAAATAGCACATTATAACTAGACAAAGAAGACATTGTTAGTTGCACACTTAGAAGAAATGACTTGTAATGAAATGACTTCTGGATGTCAAACACAGTAAACAAGAGACACCTTTAAGTTTGAAAATGGTGACCTCTGGGCTATTTCTGGGCATCACACAGCTGGATGCATACAGCTCTCCTGGCACAGTATATGTGACCTATATTGTACCCCTTAGAGCACAGCCCTTCAGCCATCTCAGATAACAGAAACACTCACAGCAGAGCTGAGAAGACCAGCAAGAGTAAGAAGAGCCATGACATTATTCACAGACATTGAGTAATATCTGAGATTTATTCTAAAGAAACAATCTCCCGTATGGAAAAGTGTTACAAATAAATATGCTTATCATGGGATTAATTATGTTGAAAAAATGGTTTTGATTGATTGTACTGAATATGGAAATAGTTAAAATAATGGGGTGTCTCTACTTCTGCAGCACTCATGGAGAGTCCTCGTGAGGGACTGAACTGTTCCAGCTGCTCGGGCAGCAATTAAGAGGATATTTACTGACGCTAAGAGTAGCACGGGAGAGTGTTCCTGACATCTAGCAAATGAAAAACCAAACAGCAAACTTGTTTGCACATACTGCACGCATCCTACCAAAACACAGAACTTGAATATGACCTCAAGTAACAGCCCAATCGCAACAGAGCTATTGTGTTTGAGTGGTACAATCATGGGCAATTTTCTTCTTTCCTCAATTTTCCTAATTATTTACAGAACAACTATATCACTGGAGTGAATAAAAAAGACAAAAGTGGGTTGGTACAGCATGACCAAGACCTGCCACCTGCCAAGACTAAATCAAATCTAATTGAGTGTCAACCAAATCAAAGGTTGGCAGCCTACAGCTCTGTTTCCCCAGCACAACTTGGCACCAACTTTGTCTAGCATTATACTTACCTTATTTGTTTACTATTTATGAGATACGTGTATGTATGTGGGCACACAAGTGTCACTACACAGGAATAGGGGTCAGAGGTCAACATCCGGGAGCCCATTCTCTCTTTCTACCATGTGTGTCCTGGGGATCAAACTTAGATCCTTGACCTTTGCCCTACTGAGGCAGCTCTCTGTCTTTGCTCAACATTTTAAGGAATCTAGAATGAAATTAATCCAATATTCCTTCACCTGTCAGGAAGGGCAGTACTAGTGACAGACAGAAAAAACCAATCCAGCTTCACATGACACTTCCTGAATAAGTGCAGTGGGGGGGGACAACTTGCTTTCCTTACTTTAGTAATTGATAAGGTGCGGGGGCTGGCAAAACGGCTGGGGAGTTCATGGGCTTTCCTCCAAGCCTTACCACCTAAATTTGGTCTCTGGAGCCCACATAGCAAAACACAACTGACTGCTACAAGTTGTCCTCTGACTTCCACATGTGTGCCACAGCTTGCAAGTGAACACACACACACACACACACACACACAAATGAAATGTTTTGTTTTGTTTTTTAAGACAAAAATAAACTCAAAACAAGGGTCCTCTCTCTAATTCCTCCTGGCAACATTTCGGCGCCTTGGAAACTCAGGAAGAGAGAACACGGTATCCCTTTGTCCCCAAATGTCTTTCCCAACCCCACATTGAGCCCAAAGAGAAAAGACTCAGCCACTGCTGCTTTGGAAGGACTTTTTCTCACCCCCAACGGTCCTCTCAAATTTTACAATGATTTTTTTTAATATCCAAAAACACATTACTATTTCTTAGTATTTTGGAGGCCAACTTAATTTAGGAGTGGAAAGGGATGACAGAGTGATCGCCAACTGATTAATTTCAGAATTTCTCAAGGAAATGCTGACCCAGCGCTGTGGCCTCCTGCACACCATTATAATGCTTTGATTTCCTGTCACCGCGGATGGTTTAAAAAAGCGAAAGTAAATAGGAGACATGGAAAATCAATGTGAGGTGCTGAATCGTTCCAGCTGCCGAGGCTCTGTTAATTACATCATATTTTCCCGGAGACATTCAGCTCAGACTTGCCAAGTGCCTGCATCTGGAGGCTGCCTGTCATCCTGCTGGGGGAAGAGCCTCTCCCCAAGCAGCTCAGTTAACTGCAAAAGGACAAGCTATCCCAGGAAAGCAGCTTGTTCAGGCCAACTCTCTGAGGCAAATCCCCAGCAACACCCTGCCTTCAGTTACCATAGAGATAGGAGGCGCCAGGAGCTGGAGAGAGGCTGCCAGGGTCCCAGGACGAAGGTTAGTCAGTGTGCACAGCATGAACTCGAGGAAAAAGCAGGTCCATCCTATTTGGGTGGGCCAGCACTGTGGTGGGCTCAGGGGGAGAGAGAGGAGATCAGAGGCCACAAAAGGCAAGTAAGCAAGGAGAAACAAAAAAGAAGGGCCGGGCTTTGTAAAGAGTCAACTGGTGCCATCATGGACTTCAGAACAAAAGCCCTCAATACCCACCCGCTCTTTTGCCTGGGCGATAAGACACAGCTTTCTGATTGCTTCTTTGCAGGCCTCCTACCACTACTGTGACCAGTCTTAGGTCCACTCGCTTGTCTTCCTCATGGCCAGCCATACCATCCCTTCTCTGCAATGGAGTATGAGAAAACCAATTCAGCCTTGCATGACACTTCACATCCTTCCAGAAAATTCTGGGACCCCATTTTCTTTCCATGATTATGTATACTAGGAGACAGCTTTCGCTGTTTTTATCTCTACACTTCTACCTTCTGCTGGTTTTCTTTTTAGATACTTTTTAAACATATGCGTATATATGTCCATGTGTGAGTGTACACACACATGCATGCAGTGCCTACGGAGACCAGAAGAGAGAGTCACTGGAGTGACCCGCTGTGGTCGCTGGGGGCTGAACTCCTGCAAGAGCGCAAGAGCTTGTAACAACTGAACCACCTTTCCAAGTCCCCTTCCCTTCTCCCCCACCCTGGTTTCTCAAACAAACGGCCAGGGAGAAGGACTATCCCAGGCTATTAAAAACAACCACAAGAAAAAAAAACCCTTTGATCTGCTCCCTAATGTCCAGTCCTTCAGCAGCCTCTGGCATCCATAACAAGGTCAAGTAAGCAACCTCGGCCTAGACCTGTCATTTCCCAAACCCAACATCCCTCAGAGAGACTCCAAGATTTGCACACGTATTATATCTGAAATCCACTGCCCAACTATCTTTTTCCCAGTGTGTGGCACCTACTTCATATTTTCTTCCCTGACTTCTCAAACATTTTAGTTTAAGTTAAATGTGTGTTACATGTAAATATGCATAATATTATAGACATGTAGACAGAGCACATATACTTGTGCAATAAATACTATAGTTTAAATAAATTTAAAATCATACCAAGTTTTAACTTACGTTCACACTATAGTTCACACTGTAAACTCTGACCAATCAAGTAAGTCACTGTATGTAATTTGGAAAACAACATTCTCTTAATCTTCAGAAACTGAGCCATTGAGTAAGGACATCACGGGAGAGCATCACTGAGTAAGGACATCACCATCACGGGACAGCACCACTAAGTAAGGACATCACAGGACAGCATCACTGAGTAATGACATCACAGGACAGCATCACTGAGTGAGGACATCACGGGACAGCATCACTGAGTAAGGACATCACAGATCAGCACCACTGAGTAAGGACATCACAGGACAGCATCACTGAGTACGGACATCACGGGACAGCATCACTGAGTAAGGACATCACAGATCAGCACCACTGAGTAAGGACATCACAGGACAGCATCACTGAGTACGGACATCACGGGACATCACAGGACAGCACCAGTGAGAGAAGACATTGCAGGAGCGCACGGGTGTCTTACAGATTCAGACTGTGCACCCACTGTGCATTTGAAAGAGCACGAAAGTACGTTATCATTTTTTTCCTTTTACAACTTTATTATCTGAGAGTTTTATTTGTTTTGAGACAGGATCTCTCTGTGTGTCTCAGATGGCTTTCAACTCAGCAGTATTCAAGCGTTGGCAGTGAGTGTTAGGAGTACAGGCATGCGGCCCTACACTCATTGGAAAATCTGAGTGAAGGGCTGGATTCAGGGCTCACCAGAAGGACATCCCCTAAAGCCGGGAAAATGCCCTGGGGCAATAGTAATGTAGGGAACTCCATTCTAGAGAGGTTTTAGTTCTCATTTTAATGGACCTGCTTGCTTTCCAAGAGACTTTAAATAAAAAGATCTGGGGATATAACTTAGTTGATAGGAGTGCATGCCTAGCAGGCACAAAGTCCCAAGTCCTATCCTATACCAGATGTTCAAGTCATTCTCAGCTGCTTGAGAGTTTGAGTCCTGAGATACATGAGATTGTATCCAAAAAAAAAAAAAGGAATTTAAACCCTTATTAAATTATTATCATTGATCCAACTTTAACATAAAATTTCCCTGCAGCTCCTCACTCAGGAATCCAAATCAATTTGATTGAGAGGTGGGAACATTGCAAAGGCAGCTATCAACAATCCATTATAGTTTATATATAACTTATCTCAGCCAACCTGCTGGCTGCAGACCCCGCTCTGAGGTAGAAGTCCTGGTCTCCAGGTCCAGGTTTCCACCTTCTGTGTTCGTCACTTAGCAACTCTTTAAAGGTAATTGTTATAAATAAAATGTCCAGGAATAAATTAATTAACCAGTTTTACATGTTGAGACTTATATATTAAAAATATTGCTTTGTGACCAAAAGTCCCAGTTGGGGGCCCCGAGAATCACAAGACCCTTCCTGCCCTCTGCCTCTATGTAGGTTTCAGCCCTGGGAGGACCAAATGCCTGCCTCTGTCTTCTTCCTGATTGTCCGCTTGTTATCAGTTTTCACACTTGAGCTAGGATCCCCTACACCCCTGGCTGCCCCCTTCCAACCCCAGTCAACAGATTCATGTAGCCATGACCCTACGTACAGAAGCTCTAAAAAGCTCTTGCTGTGTTACAGGGACAGATTTACGTCTAATTTAGATTCTCTCAAGACTTAATGAGCCAGTATAAAATGTCGCTTGGACTGAAGTCCAATCTCACCCTCTTAAAGTCATGAACATACTTAACAACTAAAACCTCGGGAAGTGCTTACTAGAAGCAGAGACTTCCTGAGATGTAACTAGAACTCTCTGTAGGTAAAGACCCGAAGCTATCATTTGAGTAAGTTCCTCACGCAATCCTGAACTTCTCCAAAGTCCCAGGCGCTGTCACCACACTTCTATACTTTGGTACAGAAGTTGGGATTGGAGAGGGAACTCGTTCCCTTTGCCTTCATGAGACACAGCCTAGGAGGTAAGCTTCAAAATAGAGAAGCAAGATGTCTAACATTCCAAAAGATGACAGAAAACCTAGCGGATTTCCAAAGGTGTGAGAAAAAGTCCCTTTTCTCCCTGCTTAGTCTGATTGGGCAGCAGGAGCAAAGCAGACACTGGAGAGGGCTAGGGAACTATGAACAAGAGGGAGCCCAACTCCCTGCGTAACAGGAAGAGGAGGGTCTTGCAGGGTAGGAAGTGAAGAAGAGTCTACAGGTACTGGGGGACAGAGGGGTTAGCGAAGGTACCAAGCCCAATCCCAGCTCTGCAGAAAGGGCTACCAGGACGACTTCATTCTTCAGCCTTCTAGTCAGGCCCCAGATTCCTGAGCAGTGGGCAGAGAGCAGTTGACAAAGCAAGTGGCTTCCCTGCTCACCTCTGCAAGATGCGTCCGTACCATTCCTCCTGACGAAAATCCAACACACGCTCCACGAGCAGCTCATTTGTCTTCAGTGGGTGCGACCATAATCTCATCATTATTGTTATGGCCCCCAGAGGACTTCTGACTTGCATTAATCAGCCAGGCCCCTCATCGCTCACTGGATTCTTTACACTTTTACCGTGCCCCGGGGCATCCTAACTTACTTGAAAAATTAATAAACCTCCCCCCTCTTATCTTACCTTATTAATGTCTGTCGTTGTAACCCATTATCCCTGCACATCATCAGAGATCACTGAAGGGTGCAATGGTTGCCAGCTTGGGCCTCTAATTCTATCCGAAAATGGGACCGCCTCTCTTTGAATGACCAGGAAAAAAGATGGCCTCTCTGGGCCTGCAGGGGGGTTTGCATAGCGGCTCAGACAGCTCCGTGAACGGAAGGCAGGAGAATCCTAGGCTTCGACTGAAGGCCATTAAGGCCCATTAAGTTGTTCACTCCTCCTCCACATCCCTCTCCCCCTCTCCTGTGCACCCTAGTAAATCTGACTCATTAGCTTTGAATGTTTTGAAATACTGGTACATTAATCACTTGTGTTTGCACACTGTTTATGTGGGTTGTTGGTCATGGTTTGTAGTTATACTGGCTGTCTCCCTTGCTTACTTAAAGGTACAATCCAATTGAAAATAAAGATTTTTGCAGGTTCGCTCATTACACACAGTGTCGGCAGCTGGTGAGTGTCTTTCGAATTCATCAGAGGCTTCTCACACCACCTGCTCACCACAGCCTGCAAACAGCTGGCTCTGGGTAAGTACCATAAGCTATTACCTTATACAGCAAATAAATAAATAAGTGGTTGGATGGGGAGACAAATAAATAAATTGAATTGTCAGCTCTGAATCAGTGCTATTTGAAGGGAAAAAGTTTATTTTTAGTAAAAAAAAATAAGCAACTTTATGGCTCCACTTTATTGGAAAGAAGGGAGGGAAATGACACAAAACTTTAAATGGAAATAGTCCGTCACTTGATAAACAAGGCAATCAAAAAGTAAATAAAGCGATGTGCTCACAGGCTGACAGTGTGGCTAGGTACAGAATGGGAGAGGGGGCATCTAAATTTAGCTGCCTGCTGGATTTATTTTCATTATCTCATCTGATAAAGCCCTAGGGACACTTTGTGGACTGAGAAGCTGATGCTTGTCTTCTCAAAGTTCAAAAAATCGTGACTAGTGTGCATGTTTGTAACTGTCACGTGTATGTGTGTGTGATTGTGACTACTGTGTGTGAGTGTAGACCAGTATGTGTGACTGTGAAGTGTGAGTGTAACTAGTGTGTGTGAGTGTGACTAGTGTGTGTGAGTGTGACTAGTGTGTGTGTGACTAGTGTGTGTGAGTGTGACTAGTGTGTGAGTGTAGACTAGTGTGTGAGTGTGACTAGTGTGTGTGAGTGTGACTAGTGTGTGTGAGTGTGAAGTGTGAGTGTAACTAGTGTGTGTGAGTGTGACTAGTGTGTGCGAGTGTGACTAGTGTGTGTGAGTGTGACTAGTGTTGTGACTGTGAAGTGTGAGTGTAGACTAGTGTGTGTGAGTGTAGACTAGTGTGTGTAAGTGTAGACTAGTGTGTGTGAGTGTGACTAGTGTGTGTGAGTGTAGACTAGTGTGTGTGAGTATGACTAGTGTGTGTGAGTGTAGACTAGTGTGTGTGAGTGTGACTAGTGTGTGTGAGTGTGACTAGTGTGTGTGAGTGTGAAGTGTGAGTGTAACTAGTGTGTGTGAGTGTGACTAGTGTGTGTGAGTGTAGACTAGTGTGTGTGAGTGTGACTAGTGTTGTGGCTGTGAAGTGTGAGTGTAGACTAGTGTGTGTGAGTGTAGACCAGTGTGTGTGAGTGTGACTAGTGTGTGTGAGTGTAGACTAGTGTGTGAGTGTGACTAGTGTGTGAGTGTGACTAGTGTGTGTGAGTGTAGACTAGTGTGTGAGTGTGACTAGTGTGTGTGAGTGTAGACTAGTGTGTGAGTGTGACTAGTGTGTGTGAGTGTAGACTAGTGTGTGTGAGTGTGACTAGTGTGTGTGAGTGTAGACTAGTGTGTGTGAGTGTAGACTAGTGTGTGTGAGTGTAGACTAGTGTGTGTGAGTGTGACTAGTGTGTGTGAGTGTAGACTAGTGTGTGAGTGTGACTAGTGTGTGAGTGTGACTAGTGTGTGTGAGTGTGACTAGTGTGTGAGTGTAGACTATAGTGTGTGTGAGTGATTGTGACTAGTGTGTGTGAGTGTGACGTGTGATTGTAACTAGTGTGTGTGACTGAAGTGTGTGTGTGAATTTGAAATGTGTGTGACTAGTGTATGTGAGTGTGACTAATGTGTGTTTGTGACTCTGAACAGTGTGCTTGTGTTGTGACTGTGTCTGTAACTTTTGTACAAAGTTTGCCCTTGAATATGAGCTGTTGCCCTACCCCAGCGCCTGAGAAAGGGCCCGGGTGATGGAGACAGAGACTGACCACTGCACACACTGATGAGCACCTGCTAGGAAGGACAGGGCCACACAGAAGACAAGTTCTTGACTAACTTGTGGCAGAAGTTGGCAATACAGAAGGAGAAAGGAAGTCAGAGGTATAAGGGATGGGTGTTCGGCAAGGCATCATTTTGAAAGTCTTCTCAATTTTTAGCACTTCCAAAAACTTCTCTGAAGTCTCCATGGAAACCCCATCATGTGGCTGACTCTCAGAAGCACCCAGTACAGCTGGGGTGGCACTGGAGGGGCAACGATGCATGGCATCTGTCAAATGAAAGACTGCTCAAAATGAGCCACCATCTTCCGCAGTAAGGGAGGGAGCGGAGCTCCTCCCCTGGACTCACAGGATCCGAGCTTAGGGCAAGCCAAAGTAATCAGCACAGATGGATGAAGGGTAGTGAGGAAGGGATGAAATAAGGTTTGAAGGTGATGGGACACCAAACCATCAGATACACAGCTAGGGTGGGAGATCGGATCAAAACTGACATAGCAACTATATTCTTAAACAGTTTTTCATCGTGATAACAAAATACCTGCTTAAGAAATCAGTTTATTTAGCTCATATGCAGGAGGGAAAGTGGCATGGTGCTTCATGAGCTTGGGTCTGGTGCAGGCCTTCTTCCTACAGCTATCACAGCAGGTACGTGCAGGACCAAGCCATCACATCCTCAGCAGGGAGCCAGGGAGAGCTGGGCAAGGCCAGGTTCAGGCTTTGAGAACTCAACCCACTGAACTCATTGCAGAAACAAGGAATCTCCTAGTTTGCAGAGTTCTGAGTGACCACAGACACCCTCTCTGTAGGCCTTGCCCCTTAAAAGGCCACACCACTGCAATCCCACTGCACTGGCACCAAGCCCCCAGGTTAGACCTGCAGGGTCTGAACCACATCTAAACACAGCTGCTGGGTTCTTGATGAAATTCAACGATAAATGGAAGTGGATGGATGCAGGGGCACAAAATCAGGGCCTTGGCAGATTCAGAAAAGTAGAATTGGGTCAAGAAAAGAATCCCTGGCATCTTACAAAATAGCTCAGCCTAGTCCTGTCAATCAAATTTCAGCTGAGCCTTTGATTTGTTGATGCCTGTGTTTGTCAGGACAGGTGGCTACCTCACCATTCATAGCTTCATCGATCACACATCTGAATGAAAGCCCAGAAATGGTTGTTTTATAATATGGCTGATTCTATTCTAATTTGTATAGCCCTACTGTTTTTGGTGCTGTTTGTTTTTAGGTGTGCATGGATTGGACTGACATGAGAAAACATTTCAGACTTTACCAAATTGCAAAGCTGGAAGGTGAAGATGCAGTTATAATCTTAACTCTTCCTTTCTTTAATGTAACAACGAGTTTTCTATGAAGAGCAATGTGTGGTAGACCAGCAGCCCCCGCAGGTCCCAGGAAGCTCATCAGAAACACCGAGTTCCAGACTCAGAACCCGCGTTTTACCATTTAAGATCCCCAGCTGACTTGCATGCACGCTGAAAGGTTCACAAAGCCCTGCTCTCCAGCATCCTTGATCCTTTGAGGTCAAAAGTGTGTGATAAAGATTTGCCCCCAGCAACATCGATGCTGAAGCAATCCTCAAAATCCAAATGAGAACATGCAGACCAGGCAGTTTCCTCATGAGCTCTGTGGAGATGCGGCACACTGAGACGGCAGAAGAGTGAATGTAGAGAGAGATTCACATCGACATTGTTACCCTGCAGTTCCAGAGGACCCCAGCCTTGAACTAGTCACTCCTCTGGGGCTGAGACTCTTTATTTAAGAGAGAAGAGGGCTGAACACACAGCTCAATGAGGAGATAAAGTACTTGCCATGTGAGCACAAGGACCTGTGTTTGACCCCCAGCACCTACAGTATAGGTTAAAAAATAAAAAAAGCTAGACATGTTGGTCTAAGTGTTAAAACCCAGGACTGGGAGATGGAGACAGCTGGAGAATTGAGGCTCACTGGTCACCCAGCCTAACCTAGTTAACCAGTCCAAAGCCAGTGAGAAACCCTGTCTCAAAAGAAGGGGGAGACAAAAAAACCAAAAAACAACCCGAGGTTGTCTTCTAAGCTACACACACACACACTGGAAAGAAAGATGATGGCAGCATTAATGACTATGTTGAAGTTCAGAAATAAATGAGATCTTAGCACAATCACATTGTAAACTCTAAGATGGTTACGCACATATAATCAAACTGTGGCAGGATTGACAGGCTTGCTGAATCATTCGCCAACTGGGTGAAAAGGAGAATTCTATCCTAATGAGAGGTGGGGAAGTGCAAAACAGACCCTGGGATGCTCGGATGCAGTGGTTCAGGCTGTGAGAGAAGGAAGGCTATGTACCAGCAATGCAAGCTGCTAGCCCTCGAAGACTACAGAGATGTGTTCAAAATGGGGCGTTACACAGCAGCTGCTGAGGGCTGAGGATCTACTGAAGCATGACTATGACCATCCAAATCGATATCTGATCATTCATGTAAGTGTATGGAAGTCAGAAGACATTCTAAGCAACAGTGAAGGAGATGTGGCTCTCTCACAGCTGGCAGACAGACAGAGCAAAAGATGGCACTGTCAACTGGGGAAATGTCAGAGTGTCAAAGGAGATGAACCCCTCATCCTAGAATGTTCCCTACACCAAGATCAAGGTCCTACTAGGGAAAGTACAAGACGTTGAGACTTGAGTTGGGGTATCTGAGTGACAAATTTGGTTGGCAATTTTTACTCCTGGATTCTCTGGAGCCTTCTGGGTTCACAGAAGAGGCCCACTCCCTTATACCAGAAGTTGTGATTCCCCCTAACTTTTGAAGATCATTCAAAGGCCTCAGATGAAGCAGATGTCTGGAAGAATGTGTCAGAGGTCCCCATGGTGACCCTCGAGTTTGATGATGCGCTAGGCAGGCTCCCAGGAGCCAGCATATGGTCCTACTCACAGCTGTGATTTATTACAGCTCAGGAACACAGAGCAAGATCAGCAAGGGGAACGGAGCATTAAGGGGTCCCCAAGGAATCCAGGGACAGGCTTCGCAAGGTCCTCAGTGGGCTCTGGATTCCAAAGTCACGTGGAGTAAAGGCCTCAGTTCATGTCATGTAATACCGCTTTTAACCTTCCTGTTCCAAACAAGTTACACGATTCTTCTGGGTTCAAAGGGATAAGAGCGGACTCTACATACTAATGGAAGGAAATGGCGAACAGGAATGGGAGACATTTGAGATGATAATTTGCAAATTATCACACTGCATCTTCAAGTCATCAACGTGTTTCCTCTGAGCGCCCACCATGTTTTTATCACTCTTGTCTGTTATTCTGGAGCTAGGTCTTGTCGCTAGACCTTTCTTTTTATCAACAAAAGATGCTGGAGTGACTGTACAAACAGCTCTAGCTTCTCTGACTGTTCCCATTGGGTTATAGTTTGTTGGTTGGTTTGTTTGTTTATGGCATAGGTACTGCATTCAGGAGATCTGTCCTATAAACCTTCCCAGATCTCTTGGACCAGGTCCAGCCTCCCTTCAATCCCCCAGCAATTGTCTGTACCATCCAGAAGGCTAACTCCTGAAGAGAAGCTCCATCTGTGCCTTCTAGTCAGCTTCTTCATTACCAGCACTGTATGTTCCCATAGCAACTGCATCTTCTCCAAGGTGATCTGGACCTCAGCCTCAGAGGAAGGAGATAGACATTTCAGGTCCTGGGGTCTCAATCCTCTCTATATTGAGTCTCATTTGGGATGATCAGTAGACACTGTCTTCCATTCTTTCTGCATTCATTAGACCCTTCTTCTTGTTTTTTTTTTTTAAAAAAATATTTAAATGTATTTTACTACTTCACATTTCTCTGGCATAAAGAATTTTTCTCTGTCCAAATTATTGCTATAGTTTCTGGCTCTCCTTTGGACTCTGATGCCATGCCGTAAAGGACAGGGTTTGCCTGGTGGCCCTTTACAGGAAAAAAATTAACAAGGTAAATCTTAGTGTGATGTAGTACCAGGGAGACGCTAGTATACTGAGTACATGGAAGGTGAGGCCAGAGAATGAAGGCCTAGCTAAGGAGTGGAGAATGTGACCATAAGAACGGAAACCAAGAGGTGGGCCTTGGGATGTAGAAGTGGACAAAGGGGCATCTACAGGTGGAGTGGAAACTGCGGAGATGGCTGTGAGATACTAAACGGAGGCAGTTCTTAGAGCCTTGAAAATGGAGGGGACTTTGCAACTGAGGTAGCGAATGATCTTGAAAAGGAAGTCAAGGTTTAGAGAACTTGGCTTCGGGGGAGACCCTTATCAGTCAGTAGTGAACCAAAAAAGGTCCAATGGACGTTCTTTCTACAGGAAAGAAGATGGACTGACACTACTGAGAAACTTAGTGGTGGTTGACCCTTGTGGGCCAAGGCTGAGGGCAGGAAACCCTGTTACAGGACTAAATGTTCCTGGAACAATAAAATCTTAAAATAGCAGAGGCTTGGAGACAGCACCTTGTCATCAAAGGCAAGGTAGGAACAATAATTACCTTTAAAAGCAAGGTCAGAATGGCAGCCAAGAGCCCTCGGAGTGCTTTAGACATGGCAAACAAAGTGTGGTCCTCAGAGCGGCGGTAGAAAAGTGCCATGTGGAACTGGCACGGTTACCCGACTAACGGAGAGGAGAGTGTGGCCGAGACTCTGCCAGTAGCCACCCTAATACAATATCATAACTGATTGATTGACATGCTTCTGGACAGAGGCCAGTTCTTAGTCCCACAACAGCTCAAGGGGAGGCCATGTCCTCAACATAACAGACTTTGCAATAACCACAGCCACTCTATCCAACGGTAATTTCTCTACTCTTTCCTCAAAGCGACCACAGCAATTTGCTCAGACAACCCACCAGGGACAACAACAACAAAAACACAAACACCCCAAACTTCCAAGGGTTAATGGGCCCACAGTCTAAGTTGATTTTGATTCCTAGGAATACAAAGTGCCATGGTGTCCCTTTGTTAAGATAAACCTAGGGACTGATCATAATTCTTATCCAGATCATGAAAACTCTATTGGGCCCATGAATTCAAAATTTACAATCACCCAGGTTGGAATTGGTCTTGATACCCAGATATCTAAAGCCCTGTTGTGATCCCCATTACAACAGTGAATATTGAGATTAATGGTGACTGAGCTCCAGTTCTCTGAGGGTCCATCCATGACCGCGTCCCTGGAATGGAGTGAAGCGGCATGGAGCCCATGCTGCGTCCTACAACCCTGGTCTCCCTCATTATCTGCAGAGTAAGAGTGGCTGTAGGGAGGGAAGCCCCTAAAATGTCTATGCTGCCTCACAGCCTACAATGTCACACCCCAAGGCCAAGGGCAACAGCTAGTCCCATCAGCAAAATGTTAAAGAATGCAGTAACGGGGCAGCCACACTGTGCTGTCTAATTCAGCACCCAATCTTTACCCAGGTCCTGATGACAGTGGCTGATTCCCTGCACTGCCCTGGTGAGGAACACTTACCAGCAGCTCTCCAGGGCTCGGAGGAGGACCGCTTTTCAGCATCTGCCAATTTCCTTGCTAATTTCCCTCCCAGCCATCTCTCAATACTTCTGAAAAATGATGTTGAGTCTCTCAGACCAGTATGGACCAGCTTCTACACACCGATGTCCTAACCCCGACTAAAGAGAATTTTCCATTGCAGCTACTGTTCAAGTCATGGTCTTTGTTAGAAAGAATGATTTGATGGTGTCCACTCCCAAATGCATGATCCCCAGAGCAAATAAAAAAGAAAAAGCTAGGGGCATATCTGAATAGACAAAATAGGTAAGAAACAGGCTGAGGTGGGTGGTTTGATTGCCACCTAGGGCCATGGTGATGTCTAGACCTGGGCTTCTGCTGGGTCCCATGTCCGGGTTCATGGCTCTGATGGAGCTGTGGTCTATGTTGATGTCCACGGCTCCTGATACCACTGAAGGCTGAGAGGATAGGGCTGCACAGAATTGGCCCCGCACCTCACTGGCTGCAAGGCTAGTGAGAACTGGTCCTGCCCCTCACTGACTGAAATCCTACACCTCACCTGGGCAGCACAGCACAGTTGACCCTGTGCACAGGGGCATGGGTGAGCTATTCCTGAGGGCGTGAGAATGGGAGAACAGGTTGCTCCCCTCTCATATGCATGGGTGAGGGAAGGATGCCCTCCTCCCCGCCCCTCACCTCCTGCAGCATGTGGAGGACCTCATCCATCCCCTCACCAGCTGAAGCACTCAGGAGAACAGGCCCTGTGCCTCCCCTGGGCAGTACAGCAGAGCTGACCCTGCTAGTAGAGGCATGGGCAAGCAGGCCCTGAAGGTGTGATGAGGTCGAGGGGAAGATGCCCTCCCCCCTTGCCTCTGCCACCTGTGGGAGGTGAGGAAACTGACCCTCCCCCTTACCAGCTGCAGCACTCAGGAAAGTGGGCCCTGCTCCTCACCTGGGTAGCAGAGTAGAGCTGACCCTGTTGACGGGTATGAGTGAGCCACCTGAGGATACCAGTGTGGGAGATCTAGGCCCGCCCCTCATCTTCCATATGGTGGTGTGGGCAAGGGAGAGATGCCCTCCCTCCCTCTCCACCCGTGGCCATGTGACCATAAGAGTGGGAGACCTGTCCCTGACTCTTAGCAGCTACAGTATTCAGCAGAGTGGTCCCTGCACCTCACCTGGGCAACATAGTAGACCTGGCCCTGATGGTCCAGGTGAGGTTGTGAAAGCAGAACTGACCAAGCCCCTTGCTCCTTGCACAAGGGGTGAACTAGCCCAGCCAATGCTGGAGAGCTCACCCTGGTGGTGAGGACAGCTGGGAGCTGGCAGCCTGACCAACCCTGAAACCTCCCAGGCCAGTACCAGGGTTATGAGTTGGCCCACAACAGCATCTACCTCATCCATGATCTGTGTGACATCTGTGATGGACAGGTCCTGCACACCCAAAGTTGCAGGCTCTCCACAACACAGGGCAGCAACAGGATATCCAAGAGGAGACCCAATGAGGGTCCAGCATCAGTAGTATAGCAGAAACCAGAGGCCTTGAACCAGATCAATGACTCTCTGCAATGAGCACTTACAAGTAAAGACGTATGGGCTAAAGGGTCTACTGCGTGACTCACTGTATCACACTACAGCTTCCATGATGAGATTTTTCCTTTCTTTTCCTTTCATTTTTCTTTTTTCTCTTAAATTTTTTTGGAAGGGTTGCCAGGACAGAGGGAAGACATGAAGGGGAAATGAATGGGATTGAGATGCATGATGTGAAAGACACAAAGAATAAAGAAGTTTTTTTAAAAGGAAAAGCAAGCAAAGAGACCATCACTGAGTCAATGTGGTTAGCACCGCTACACTGGCCAGAAGATACAGTAGATTATCTGTGACAGGAAAATCAAACATGATTCACTCTACCAAGTTCCCTCTTGGACTGCTGCAGGCACAGCTACACTCCCACAGACAGAGAGAGCCCAAAGCTAATGCAAGAGCCGCAGCATAAAGCCATGGCCCTTTCACTAATTCAGGAAAATCCTGAAGAACATTCTACTCTAAGAATCCCCCCCCCACTCCCTACAGAGTGCTACAGGGAGGGGAACCCAGCTGAAGTCCCACTTGGCAGTGCAATACTGCTGGGTCCCCCCCTCCACGTTCACATTCCCATCACTGTGTCTTCAAGCTCTCTACTCTTGAAATGCTCCATCTCTGAGTTGATTTCCAAGGAACCAGATCTGAGTCTGCATCCAGTCAAATTTCTAATCTCACTCTATCTGCCTTCTCATCTTCACTGCTTATTAGTGTTACTGTTGTTCTTAATGCTGCCCGGTAAGGTGTCCTTCAGAGGAGAACAATGGCAAAAGTAGAATCAGGCCACATCTCAGGTGCAGGGATTCCTTCATCCATTGCCTTGTATGAGCCATTGTCTGCAAACACTTGATGGTGTTTAGATTTTGTAGCAAAGTCCAGGATGGCTAGTATGGAATCTTTGAATATGGGTGCTAAAAAGAAATCCCACACTAGCTCAGAATTGAGTATAATAAAGGGTTATTTATTTAGGGATAGACTCGCAGATCACAGTCCTCTGCACAAACAGGGAATAGGAACCAAATCCAGCTGCTGGAGCACTTTGCATTGGCATATATAGTTTAAGAGGCCATGCCCAAGTGGGCGGGAACTTAAAGACTACTGGCTGTAGAATTTCCTACAGCAAATCTTCGCATTTAATGCTAGCAGTAAAACTGTTAAGAGGCAATCTAAGTTCATATTAATCAGAAAATTAGCAGTATCAATTAAACAATTAAATCCACCAACTAGTTAAACATAGCCTTCTGGGTCTGTGTGCTCACATCCTTAGGGTCAACCAACTACAGATAAAATAAAAATATCTTATAATTGGATTTGTACTTAGCAGGTACTGATCCCTTTCTTGTCATTCACACCTAAATGAGGCTGAACCGTAGTAGCACCCTGTGCTGGGAACGAGTGGTATCTAGAGACGACTGAAGAGGCAGTCAAGTGCCACATGTTTCAGCCAATGACAAACAGCATATACAAAAGGAGTCCCGGAGGATGTCACACAGGAATATGTCTGCCTCATCTGCGTTAAGTAATAACACATTAATAAACATATTCACAACAGCCGGCTGCTGTAGCAGCCTTCTCAGACTGCTAGACCCCAAATCACGACACAGAGACTTATTATTAATTATGAAAGCTTAGTCTTATCTTGAGCTTATCTCACTAGCTCTTAAAACTTCATTTAACCTGTTTCTCTTCACTGGCATTTTGCCTCAGGACTTTTTACCTTTCATTCATTATGTATGCCTTACTTTCCTGCTTTCTCTGTGGCTGGCTGGCTGGCAGCTGCCTGGCTGACTGGCCCCTGGCATCTCCCTCGCTTTCTCTCTCATTCTCTTATCTCTTTCTCTAGAGCCCAGATTCCTCTTACTAGTTATTCTTTCAGCCTGCGAGATCCGCCTATCCCTCTACTGTCTAGTTTTTGGCTGCTCAGCTTTTTATTAGACCAATCATGTGCCTTCGGCAGGCAAGGTGAAACAAATGTAAAACATCTTTACATAATTAAACAAATGCAGCAGTCTTTGTCTATTTAAACAAATGCAGCATAAACAAACGTAACATATCCTTGCATAGTTAAACAATTATTCTATTCGACAACATGCTTCTCAGAATGTATCTCCATCTTTAGGCAATCATGAATAGCTATGAGAAGATGTACGTAGATGGTATCCAAATGCTATGCTGTTTTATATGAGACAGATGTGCATCCTCAGAGTTTAGTATCTTGGGAGGTGTCTGAAACACTTCCCCTCAGTCAGTAAGGGATGATGCTAGTCAACTTAATAAGCTAGTTTAGTCAAATGATGTTGGCTTCCCAGTAGGACATAAGGCATTGGTGACCATGTATCTAACTTATACTTGAAGAATTGTTCTAGAGCATGTAGGAGTCAGGCTAGGGAGATAGCTCAGTAAGAAAAGTGCTTAAGAGAGACCTGATTTCAATGCCCAGGAGTCACAAAAAAATATCTAGGCAAGTTTGTATATGCTTACAATCCAGCCATTGTAGAGACAGAGATGGCCAGATCCTTGGGACTCTCTGCTTAGCCACCTAGCCTGCTTAGTGAGCTCAGGCCAGAGACCCAGTCTCAAAAGTACAAGGTAGATAGCATCTGGGGAATAAACCCCTATGTTGCCATGTCCTCCCCACATCCATGCAGACACAGCACATACATGTGCAACTGCAAATCACAGCACATTCTATAAGTCAACACACTGGCAATACATTAGCAGAGGAAACCATCATGGTAAGCACTGTAACTGCTGCTGGACTGGGCACTGTGGGGGATGGGTGGTATGGGAGCATTGTCTGTATTCTGTCAATCATGTTTTAAATAAACGCTGATTGGCCAGGCAGGAAGTATAGGAGGGAAAACCAGACAGGAAGTAGAAATGATGTAATGAGAACAGAAGAATTCTGGGAAGGAGGAAGTTGATTCTTCCCACTCCTGCCCAGACCACCGAAGCAGCAGGATGAGATCTGCTTCACTGAAAAAAGGTACTGAGCCATATGGCTAACATAGATCAGAAAAATGGGTTAATCAAGATGTGAGAGTTAGCCAGTGAGAGGCTAGAGCTAATAGGCCAATCAACCTTATAATTTACGGAAACCTATGTGTGATTTTCTTTAGGGCTAAACAGTTATGGGGACCTGGTGGGAGGACAGAAATCACAACAAACAGGACCCCCTTCATGTTACAAAATGGTGCCCAACATGGATAACTGCATCCACAGAAAGCCTAAAAAGCTTATAAAAGACTAGAGTAAAACATTTCGGTTTTCAGCCATAGGGGGAAAAAAAAAAAAGCCAGCTTTCTGGGCCTTCCTGCCAAGGAAAACTCTGACTCTTTCAGGCAGGCAGTCCAGACTATGGAGCTATGGACACAATGTTGTAGCTTGCTGGCAAGGACCTTGAAACTACATAGGAGCTTTTGAGTGTTGTTTATGCTTGCTGGCAGGGACCTTGAAACGCCATAGAGTTGTGGCAAAAAAAAACTTCTCCATATTCCTTAGCAAATTAAAGACACATGTGATCAGAAAAAGAGAGATAAACAGTAAAGAGAGATTCAAAGAGTAACAGTAAAGAGAGATTCAAAGAGTAAGAAAACCTCTAAATGGTTTACAGTGTGTTAAAAATATATACAGGCTAAAGGTTAAAGTTCTCAGAGTAAACATAGAAAAGAAAAGAAAGAGAATAGCCTGGGAGGCAAAGACAAACAGATCTCTGTGAGTTCAAGGATAGCCTGGTTTACAGAGGAAATTCCAGGACAAAAATATACAGAGAACCTGTCTCAAATAGTTAAAAGTAAAAATAAAAGAAATAGAGGTTAAAATAAAGCCAGTAAAGATGGAAAATACACAGAGAATCTTGATACTGTATGTTATTATGCTCTCTTTGAATTGTTTGAATGCTGAGGAAGGAGCAACAGCTGCTAAAAAATATTTGCTTATAAATGCTGGAGAATTAATCCAAGATAGGTATTTTGAAAATACCTTGGCTTCAAAGTTGAAGTCAAAAGGTATGTTACTTTGGAGAAGAGATTTTGCTTTTGTTTCCACAGACAATGAGAGGCTGTGGATTTATTCAGAGTTAAGAAAAATCAACTTTGATCAGGAAGACCACCATCTCCAGCAGGAATAGATGGCCCAGATGTCTGAGTTCTTCATCCAGAACAGGTTCAAGACTGCTGCCTGAGATGATCAAGACTCACAGGATACCTCAGTCAGGACTTGATCATAACTCTAAATTTTCTTTAGGTCCCCATAAGATTATCAGTGCCCTCAACCAGCTGGAATTAGCCTGGAATACTACGCCCACATTCCAAAAAAAAAAAAAAATGGACTATGGATATTTTCCTTTGTTTTTTTGTTTTTTTTTTAAAGAGGGGGAAGTGGTGCAGGAGAACTGTCTGTATTCTGTCAATCATGTTTTAAATAAACGCTGATTGGCCAGGCAGGAAGTATAAGAGGGAAAACCAGACAGGAAGTAGAAATGATGTAATGAGAACAGAAGAATTCTGGGAAGGAGGAAGTTGATTCCTCCCACTCCTGCCCAGACCACAGAGGCAGCAGGATGAGATCTGCCTCACTGAAAAAAGGTACTGAGCCACATGGCTAACATAGATCAGAAAAATGGGTTAATCAAGATGTGAGAGTTAGCCAGTGAGAGACTAGAGCTAATGGGCCAACCAGCCTTATAATTTATGGAGACCTATGTGTGATTTTCTTTGGGACTAAACAGTTGTGGGGTACTGGGCAGGACAAAAACCCCAGCAACAAACAAGCCAGCCCTCCATGTTACAGATGGGACTCTGCCTCGCTGGGCCAGACCAAAGGTTGGAGGTGAGGCAGAGCAGTTCTGAGAATGTGATGGCACATAGGTTATCCACAGCATTAGGAGCAGCACACTCCTCTTTAGTCCCAAGGGTACTGAACAGGTCACTCTCAAATCCAGACAGCCCACATGGGAGCCTTCTGAGATGAGAGGTCCAGATTTCTCAAGAGCAAGAGGACTCACAGGATAGGATGGGCCCTACAGACCCCAGAGAGAGGAAAATCAACCCTACTCACGGCCCAAAGAGTAGCCTAAAGCCGACGAGCACTGGGGACTCTGAGATTGCATTTGAGTAAATATATAAAAGTCAGTGGCACTCCCAAATGCTCTTTAAAATAACATGGAAAGCAGATTTATTCATATTACACAGGCATGCATAGGGCAGGGAAACATGGCATTTGGAAAATAACTTAGCAAAACACATCTATGCTTCTTCTCCAGAGTCGCCAAGGGTGGAAAGACACCATTCCCTTCCATGCCAGCTCCACACTCGTGTGTGGCACAAAGGGCTGACAACTCTAGGCTGCATTTTCCAAGATTATATAAGCAGGATTTGTTAAATAGGAAGCTTTGCTGGGAGATTAAAGTGTAAGAGAAAAAGGAAATAGGAGCATTTTGCCCCTCCTCATGTGACATGTCCATTGTGGTCTCTTCATGGTTCTGCACCACTGGAGAAACCCTACACATATCTAGCTAAATCCATGGGACACTAGCTGCAATAACACCTCCTGATGACCCTCAGCTTCAAGTATGGGAACTTTCAAGTTGTTGATCATCTCTGGGTCACCTCGGTGTCCCCTGTTGGCCTTCTCAAGTCTTTCACTGCTCATGTAACCTCTGCTTAAAACATGCAAAGGGAGACAAGGGATGCAGCTCCCTTGACAGAGCCCTGGCCTTACCCAGCACAAAGGTAACCAAGGCTCCATCCTCAGAACTGCATACAAAGCAGTGTGGAAGGTCTGCAAGATCAGGAGGTCAAGTCTACTCTTGACTACATAGTGAGTCATCTCAAAAATAAATCTCACAAACAGTGACTGAAGTGATAGCACAGCAGTGAAGAACACTGACTATTCTTGCAGGGGACCCAGAAACAATCTTCAACAGCTACATGGAGGCTCACAACTATATCACAGTTTCTATGGAATCCAATGTCCTCTTATGACCTGACCTCCTCAGACACTACACACATAGGGCAGACATATATGCAGGCAAAACACCATGCACATTAAATTAAATTAATTAAAATACTATGGAGCATAAGTTTGCAGAAATAGCCTAGAATGAATAGGAAAAGGATTATAGACAAGAAAGCAACAGGGCATATGGTTAAAATGGTGGCTGGAAAGTAGAAAGCTAATACATAAAGAATTCCTATGCCTAATGGAAATGAAGCAGCAAGCATTAAAAATGCATGATGGAAGAAAATATTTCTGAAATAAAGGAAGATCTGCATCTAGAGATACAGAGCTCAGAAGACTCACTTTATGCTAGCAAAAAAGTCACCACCACAATCATTATCAACATCACCACCACCACCAGTATCACCATCCTATGGCAACAAGACTCGGCCAACTTTTTACACTTGAAATATACAGGAATTATGTAACAAGAACTCAGGCAGAAGTAATAATTTTTCAGTATAAGAAAAAAGTTAGATAAATATAATTTCTCTGGAGAAGCATGAAATAGTAAAAGGTGGCATTACCGTGTCCACAGAATGCAAGGAAAGAGATGCCCGCATGCACTTAGTTGAGTGTGCATGTGGGGGGGGGGGGAGCAGAAATGAAGAAGCCATCACAGAAAGATTGAGGAACACTCTCACCTCAGAGGCCTCCTGAAAACAAACAGAAAGCTCATCTTCCAATTAAGAGAAACTGGAATAAGACTGAAGCCAGTTCAATATATCATGTTACTTAAGAAGCTGCAACTATGAAGGGTCAAAAGAGACATCTCACAATTCTCGAAACACCTGTCTAAGGCAGGAGAAGAGTCTCAGAGCACCTTCAGAACAGAGGATTAAATACGGAGGAGGAGCCCACAGATGCCATCCTCCTTGTTCTCAACCAAAGCCCACCACCACCACCTAGATGGGAAAGAAAGGAAGCAATATCCTAAAACACAAAGGGCGAACAAATTCAAGAAAGATAAAATGTTTTTTAAGCCAATATAAGATACATATAATCAGTCCACAATCTTTATTAACTTTTAGTGAGTTTCTGGTTTTACCAAAAGTTGAAAGAATAATGCAGGGAATTCTCAGAATCCCACATCATAATAAAGCACTGATCCAGGTTCATACCATCTCTCCCCATGTAATGCGCTGCAGCCACAGACTGATCCTGGGTCCACACTGTCTTTCCCCATATAAGGCACTGCCGCCATAGACTGATCCCGGGTCCACACTACCTTTCCCTATATAATGCACTGTAGTCATAGACTGATCCCAGGTACACACCATCTTTCCATATATAATGCTCTGCGGGCATAGACTGATCCCAGGTCCACACTACCTTTCCCTATATAATGCACTGCAGTCATAGACTGATCCCGGGTCCACACTACCTTTCCCCAGTTTCTTTTCCATTTGCCTGGAAATAATTCCTGGGTCTCCTTAGTGCCCATGGTCTTAATGTTTTTTTTCCTCATTACAAATTAGTCATCCTGTAAAATATCTCTTGGTAAATATGTGTTTAGTGTTTTCTCACATTTAGACCAAGAATATCAGGGAGAGCATGTTCTTTTTAGGGGCCCCTCCTGGATGGGCTTCAATGCCCTCTGTGCTGTTCCTCATGACATGCCTCTGGTGACTGCAGCGTGGTGGATCTTTGTCTATTGCAAGATGCCTTGTTCTCTTCTGTGCTAAATATGTAGCTTTAGGAAGATACTCTACAAGTCTTGTCAAATTTTCTTCTTCTGCCCCCAAATCACACAATAAACTTTGCATCCATGATATTTCTTGTCTGTATTGGTTATTACTATTAAAGTGACTAAATAATAAATTTCTATTAACACCCTTCAATTTAAACAAAAAAAAACTGTCTTCCTCTATCTTAATTTACTATATCAATATAGACTTAAACACACCCATTTTATGTAATGGGTAATGTTAAAATTGCTCTTTAAGTTGATGCTCAATTATCATGTAATTTGATATTCATACCATCTCAGAACCAGCTAGGGGTAGCTGCTGCAAACTGGCCCTGTGCTCCTATCATTCCTTGAGCAATTTCTGACAGAGAAGGTTCTTATCATTTCTCAGTTCTCTGTCCCAAGCCTTAGAGTTAAGGTACAAACACAAGCCCTACTAAAAGAATCTGGAACCCTGGGAGAATTTGATAACCAGATGTTACATGAACTCACAGCTACTTGAGTCTCATTATCCCCAAACCCTGAAGATGAACAGAGCTACAATAATGTACATATGTATACATCATACACAAACACACCCATGTGAGTTCTTGTTAGTACCTCCCACTACAATCTGCTGTTACAGGGTTATTTTTACCTAAGTGTAACATGTAAAATACAAAATGCCCAGTTAAATTCAAATTCAACTACATAGGTTAACAGGCAAGATTGTTCAGTAGGTAAAGCTGCTTGCCATCAAAGCTGAGTTAAATCCCTGGAACCCACATTAGAAGGAGAAAACTAACTCCTAGCTCCCACAAGCTGCCTCTGACCCCCCTCCCATGCCTGTGTGTATACACACAAAATAAATATAAAAGAGGTTTTAGCTTAAAATAACAAATTAATAATATTTTATATAAATATGTTCTAAATTGTGGGCTGTATTTTTATTTGGCAACCTCAGTTCTAGCATTCTTCATCTTCCCCACAGACTGATAACTTGCTCTGGACTGGAGAGGATGCTCAGCAGGTAAAGCTTTTGAAAACAAACACAAGAGCCTAACTTAAGATCCCCAGAACCCACATAAAGCTAGCATGTCTTCATATGCCTGTAACCACAACACTACTATAGAGAAAAGGGAGGTGTAGACAGGAGAATTTCAGAAATTTGTGGGCCAGCTAGTCTGGTGTATAGAACAGCAAACAAAATACCCTGCCTCAGATAAATAGAAGGCAACCCAAGGTCTCTCTCTGCCAAATAAATATACACACTAGAGTCATACACACACATACATACACACATACACACACTTGCTGCTTTTGTGGAACTGAGCCCAGTTCCCAGCACCCACATCTGGGAGTTCACAACTGACTGTAACTCCAACTCCATGGGATGCAATGTTTTCTTCTGGCTTTCACGGGAACCCACACAAAGTTGTGCACATGTGCATGCGCACACACATACACACACACATACACAGAGATAGATAGATAGATGATAGATAGATAGACAGATAGATAGATAGAATTAAAGTAAATATCTACTAAATAAAAAGGATAAATGGCCACTACTCTCCTCACCGTAGTTTCCCATCCCACAGGACATAGCTCACCCCTCAGCCTTACATGGCCTCAAGGCCACCTCACACACAGACCTCCATCTTCCTTGGCTTGCTTACTTCATTGTGGCCTCCTGATGGCTTTTGATGATGAATAGTGGACAGAAAGAAGAAAGAGCATTATTTTTAAGAATGCATGGGAAATGAGAAGCACATGTGGTAACCATAGTAACAAACAACTCCCCACTCCCATGCTTACTGTAGCAAACATTCATCACTTGCTCATACATGCCTGGGTGGGCTGCAGCTTTGTTGGTCTTAGCTAGCCTCTGCTTGGCTCCCTGCATCTTCTCAATCCACATTCCCTTTCATGAATGGGCAGCTGTCATTGGGGCTTCCATTACCAGAGGACAGTAGCTCAGAGGCAAGCCTAACTCATGTGCTTCATAAGCCTTTGTCCATATCAGAACACTGTTGTTCGCATCCACACTGCACTGGTCAAATCAATCAGAGCAGAGTTCAAAGCCAATAAATAGGAAAGGGAAGCATCCTCTCCTGCTCTGAAGATCAAATAGAGGAGGAACGAAAAGCAGGGAATGCGATTGGCCCTCAACACAAACTGGATAGGAACAAGCACAGTCAACAGCACAGTCAGGCTACAGCAGTAGCTGTACTTATCACGGAGCCCAAACTCCTGACAAGATACAAGTTAAAGGAGGAAGGGTTTGTCTTAGGTCATGGTTTAAGTCCATCATGATGGGGAAGGCACAGCAGCTGGGGTGGAAGGCACAGCAGCCGGGGTGGAAGGCACAACACCTGGGTGGAAGGCACAGCAGCCGGAGTGGAAGGCACAGCATCTGGGTGGAAGGCACAGCAGCACCTGGGGTGGAAGGCACAGCAGCTGGGGTGGAAGGCACAGCAGCTGGGGTGGAAGGCATAGCAGCACCTGGGGTGGAAGGCACAGCACCTGGGGTGGAAGGTGCACAGCACCTGAGGTGGAAGGTGCACAGCATCTGGGGTGGAAGGCACAGCAACTGGGGTGGAAGGCACAGCAGCTGGGGTGGAAGGCACAGCAGCTGGGGTGGAAGGTACAGCAGCTGGGGTGGAAGGCACAGCAGCACCTGGGGTGGAAGGCACAGCATCTGGGGTGGAATGCACAGCAGCTGGGGTAGAAGGCACAGCAGCAAGAGAGGCTTGAGGCTGCAGCAGCAGCTATGGAGATCTGCTTGTCCACATCTGGGCAAATCAGGAAAGTGAACAAAAGATGCTTGTACCCTACTGGCTTTCTTCTTTTCACCTTTGTATTCAGCCCATGACGTGGTGACACCCATATTAATCTCCCCCCTTTCCTTAATCCTATCTGGGAAAATACCCATAGGCACACCCAAAGGTACTCCAGTTCAGAGGTAATTCTGAGTCAAGTGAAATGACAAGAATTAACTGCCGTACAGATAGAATGGGTAGAACAATAAATACAAAGAAAAAAAGAAACATGACAAAATAAATAAGAAAACCAAACAACAATCTATATATAATGCACACATCTGAAACAAAATAATGTGGATACTTGAAAGGAAAAGAACAAAGGTTGTCATTAGTATCTGAAAAATCTAAACCTTGAACTCTATGCAGAATCCCACTAAATTGGGCAATCATTTGATCAAAAAAGTCTAAGTTCCAAGCCTTCCAACTCCTGATGGGGACTGAACTTGGGGTCTTCTGCACATTAGGCAAGCCCTATACTGCTGAGCTACATCCCTAAAATCCCCCTTTTTAAAAGTTCAAACACTCATTTAACAGTAATAATAGGAAGCAAATATAACTTGGAGGTCTGCACTATTTTGAAACTTTATCTCCTTGGGAAAATAAACAAATCTCAGCTCTGAGTGCAGTGCTCCTACCCAGCCCACTCACTGAACACTACAGCAGGGGATCAGCTCTGAGTACAATGCCCCTACCCAGCCAAGCTCACTGGAGACTGCAGCAGGGGATCAGCCCTGAGTAAAGAGACAGATAATGTCCTTAAAAAGAAAAGTGAAACTGCTCCTGGGAAACTAAACCATTCTAAATTTTACCATTAAAGGAAAAACTTCAAAATTGTGATTGTCCTTTAGAAAATAACAATAACAGTGAAATAAGTGTGTATGTATATATATATATATATATATATATATATATATATATATATTAAAGCTGGCATTTCTAATTAAAGGGGAAAAGATGCTGGAATAATTAGCTATCCTTCTGGGAGGGAGAGAGAGTAAATTTGTATCCTTACTATATAATTCCTTGTGCCAAATGAATTCCAGACTGATTTAAAATTAAAATATAAACATGGAAATCCATACTTAGCCATAGATTTTTTAAAAATATAGTTTGGGGTTAGCCACGGCCTTTCTTGTGTTAAGACAAAGGCAGAAACTAAAATGTTAATATTGGTATATTAGACTCCATTAAAATTTAAACTTATGGAGAGAAAATCATGGCCAAAAGAAATTAGATTCAGAGGAAGATATTGCTAAAGTTTTATAACAGAATAATTTAGTAGCTTTAATATGCTAAAGTAATCATATCACTTCATTTGAAGAATTGAAACCCACACAGAGAAACATACAAACACATGGAGCATTTCAAAAATGAAAACCATAAATTGTCAGAAAGTATGAGATACCTGGCCTTGTTAGTAACATGTCTCAAACTGTATGTATGAACATACAGAAAGGAGTTCAGAGAGACAGACACTGAAGTACTAATAAAGGTAACATCCATAACTAATGAGAGGTTCTTTCTTGTCTTTCATTTGAGATGGTCTTGATTTTGCTTAGCCATATATATTCACTTTGTATTTACATGGTTAAATCATGTAGATTACAGAAACATTAATATAAAACTAATGAACCTACTTTTGGCTTTCATTAACATTCTTAAGGCCTTGAATATTGCTTGGGTGGGTAAAAGCACAAGCCATGCAAGTGTGAAGAACTGGGTTCAAATCCACAGAGCCCATATAAAACCAGATAATACAGCACACGTCAATGATGCCACCACTCCTGTGAGAAAATGTTTAAAGACAGGAGAACCCCTGGAGGCGCAAGAGCCAGTTGTTCTAGGCACAGCAGCAGCCAACAGAGACCCTGTTTCAAACAAGGTGGGAAACAAGCCAAAACATCTGAGGCTGTCTGTACTCTGACCTACACACACATGCATTCAACCCACAAGAATGTTCGTTCACACACACATACACACACACACACAAATATAAAAATAGACACAGAGAGACACACATACACAGAGACACAGTCACACATAAGCACAGAAAGACACCGATACACAAAGAGAGAGACACATGTAGTATTTCCTTTAAATCTGACAAATGCAAATTGACTGGTTATTATAAATTAATTCTTACTTGATAATTGTTTCATTGTATATTGTTTTACTATGTTAAAGTTAAAACCTTTTTTTTATTTAGACGAAAGGGGGAGATGTCGAAAATTATTTTAAGGTGTGTTACTTTTGTTTAAAGTGTGTTACATTTAACTCTGTGAAGCTGTAATTCTTGACCCATGTAAAACACCTGATGGTCTAATAAAGAGCTGAATGGCCAATAGCGATGCAGGAGAAATGATAGGCGGGGCTGGCAGACAGAGAGTATTAATAGAAGGAGAAATCATGGAAGAGAGTAAGGATCATGAGAGAAGAAAAAAAGGAGGAGGACATCAGGGGCCAGCCACCCACCCAGTTAGTCAGCCAGCCACAGACTAAGACTGAAAGTAAGAGTCACAGAGGTAAGAGAAAGGTAAAAGTCCAGAGGCAAAAGGTAAATGGGATAAGTTAAGAAGAAAAGCTAGCTAAAAACAAGCCAAGCTAGGGCCAGGCATTTATAAGTAATAATAAGCCTCCATGGGTGATTTATTTGAGAGCCGGTGGTGGGCCCCTAAAGACCAAAAGAATCAAAGAGTCAAAAGAAAAATACCAACAACAACATTTTGGCACCCAATGTGGGGCTATAATAAAGAAAATCCAGCATTATGGTGTACCAATGTGGGGTAGTGCTTCCATAGTGCCTGAGAAAGCTGGAAAAAGTACACGTCTATCGTTCTAAGAGTTTCTGCCTACTGGTGAGTCCTTGAGCAGCCAGTACATTAAGTAGGAACAAAAAAATAAAGTAGAAATGCCTGCTACATCACAAGCATTTGCATTCCAGAGCTCAGGGGAATTGAATACAGTTGATATGGGTCCCCCAAAAGAGCAAAGAATAAAACAACCAACAACGTTTTGATGTTCCAACGTGGGGTTAAAAGAAAATCCAACAACAGACACACATACACACACACACATACACACACACACACACACATGCATACACGCTTTTAAAACTAAAATAAGAATAATTCACTAAAAAGAAAATGTTTAAATTCATTTATAATTATATTGGACATTTATAATTACATTTCTTCCATGACAAGAAAAAATGTTTACTTTATATTAGTAAAGAAAACCAACCACAAAATTATGATTTAGTGTTTATTCTTTACAGAATATGTGTATATGTTGGTGATTCTCTCCAGTGATAGAACTATGACTTGATATAGACTCCTCAGTGTTTTCTAATTAGCTACCAAATACCAAAAGCATTTATAAAAACTGCCAGGCTGGGCCAAGTGGCACCGACCAGAAATTCCAGCTATTCAAGAGACTCAGGCAGGAGGGTCAGCCTGATCTATACAGTGAGTCCAAGGTTAGCCTGGGCCACTTAGAGTCTGTCTCAAAGTTAAAAAGTAAAAAGAGAGCTAAAAATGTGTTACACTGTGGCAGAGGGTTTGCCTAGCATGTGTGAGGTCCTGGGCTCAACCCTCAGGATTCCCCTAAACCCTCAAACTCAACCAAGGAAGTCATCAGTTTTTAAACACAGAAATTTCCACTGACATTCACTGCGAAAGCCGGGTTTTCCAATTGTCCTTTCCAGGAGCAAAAAGGGACCTTGTCAAAGATGAACAATCTGCACATATGCATTCCACAAATAACATATCATCTAATCTATATGCTAAAACTAATATAGGGAAGAGAGCACTCATTACCATGGCCTGAGATGAGCTATTGCATGGTGAGGTGAACATATATTTGAGTTTGCTAGAAGGATAGGTTTCAAATATTCTCATTACTAAAGTCTACAAGGTAATGGGTATGAAACAATTGTATGAAACAATTGTTCTATAATCAATACATGCTTATCAAAATATTACATTATACTTATTTTACTTGAATATATAAATAAATATATACTTATTTAATTGAAATACTTAACATATTTCAAATTTTAAATGTTAAATACAATTTTAAATTAAGAGCATAGACATTTATCCAGTGCCTAAGCCTTAAGCAGCAATTCAAGTTCACCCAAGATCCTGGGTTCCTCCTCAATAACAGGCATGAGGATAGATACGAAAAGCAAATGGATGCCTTGTTTTCATGGGGTCCACACTCCAACAGAAAGGCCCAAACACAATGTGAAATGCTCAAAATTGGATGGAGGGGTCTGCGGAAACAATTGAGGAAAGAAGGTAATGACCAACCATCTGGCTCTACCTGGGACTAAGAAATTTCCTGGGACATGAAACCAGAAAAATCCTGCTCAAACCAGGAAAAAAAAAGTTCTCCCTAGATTAGAAGTGTAAGCCTGAACATTACAGTACTCAGGGCCTTGGGATGTGCTTCAATGCGTAGGATGCTTGCTTAACATGCTCATAGCCTTGAGTTTGATCCCTGGTGCCACATAAACCACACACATGATACTATGTGCCTAGCACTTGGGAGACAGAGGAGGATTAGAAGTTCAAGGTCATCTTCAACTATAAACTTTACACATGGTGAGTTTGAGGCCAGCCTGGATCACATGAGACCCTGTCTAAGATGAATGGACTCAGGCATATTTGTAGAAGACAGGTTTTTGGTGAGACGAGAGCATGTTGGGGATCTGAACTGGGTTTACAACAGGTCATCCTCTGCTTTTGGCGTTACTCAAGTCCTTCTATATCTGTAAAGAGAGGCATTACACATCCTATGAGTGTGAAGCTCACAGTAGGTGAGCCAGGCCTTGTTTGCCAACTGTGAAGCTTCAGTGCTGCCTGATGGAATGGACCCCTGTCCGTATAGAAGACAGCTATCTACTAGAATGAGGTGGGTACCCAACAGGTCCTGAGGGCTACTTGAAGAGCCCCATACCAGACTCTAATACAATTTCCAGTAGCCCAGTCTCAAAGAAGAGTGCTCTGTGTGCAGGAACATGGAGACAAACTGGGACTCTCACAATGGGATGGTGGAACAGAAATGTGGGCCCCAGGACCAGCCATAGGCTAAACAGAGTCAGAGCAAAAAGTGAGTATTTCCACATGGGATCCAACAGCAGGTCCCAAATGAGCTTCCCTGGGGCTCCATCTGAGCTCACAGTACTCCCTCATTCACTAAGAACTGCCTCTGTTCACCATATTCATGGTGTCTTGCCTCCATGGTGCCTTGAAGAGGCCACCAGACTTTGACATTGCACACTGGCTTCAGAACACTAAAGGAGTAAACTGAGCTCTCTTTCGGAAGGACAAACAAGTTCATGAATGTAAAGAGCTCTTCTCAGGGTCTTTCTCACCCCAACATGCCTACCTTACTCAATGCACACACAAGTTATCTGCACTGTGTGAGATGGAGAGCTGGCCCTTCCACACATTCCTGTGAGACCTGTGAGCAGAAAGGACACTATAGACCTGTCACTCTAGGAACAGAGTTCCAGAGGAAGAAAGAGTTTCCCTGGAAACTGTAGTTCAAAAACGACCACAGCAACTCTGCCAAGCAAGCAAAACTTTGCTTACATCTTGCTGTTGTATGACAGACCTTTCCTGGGAAGACACAATACACAAACAAAGAGTATATAGGGGAGGGGATACTTGTAGTATGGAGAGTGGGCCCTTTGTTCCATCCCATCAGACTAGCTTACACCCGAAATAATCACACAGAAACTGTATTCATTTAAACACTGCCTGGCCCATTAGTTCTAGCCTCTTATTGGCTAACTCTCACACCTTGATTCAACCCATTCCTAATAATTTATATGTAAACACGAGGTCGTGGCTTACCAGGAAAGATTCAGCATGTCCAATCTGGCAGCTCCATGGCGGCTCTCTCTCACTCTGCTTCCTTCCTCCCAGAATTCAGTTCTGTCTTCTCCACCTACCTAAGTTCTTCCCTATCAGGAATTAATCAATGAAAGCAACACACATATAGAAGGACCTCTTACACCAGATACTTACAGGAACATCACAAGTTCACCACATCGTGAGTGACAGCTCTGGGAACCTGAAACACACTGCACAGCTCACAGGCAACTCAACAAGTTAGAGTATCCTTTCTAGGTAGCTCTGTTGACCTGAAGGCCCTCCAGGTAGCTAGGCTGGTTCTGCTTCTTCTAGCCAGCTGATCTGCTCTGAGTCTTCTTTGCAGCTTGAGTCTCTGGGAATGAATCTCCAAAGTCTTTATTATTTACTCTTTGGAAGGAGGGGCCTAGTGAATCTGGTCAGTTTCAGGGACTTCCTGAAGCCATTTTGAGTTGTTGACTTTCAGTCTTAAGGAGCTTCCCTAGAAGATGGAACATTTCAAACTTGGCAGGAACCACAGCACTATAACTTCTGAAAAGAATGGAAGTCAAGAGCTCTTCTACTGAGATTCACTTAGGATCTTTTCTAGAAGCATTTCCAGAGTCCCATCAGCTTCCTAAATACCCATCCTCAGCAAACCATTCAAGCACCTCACACATCACCCCTGAAATGCACTTGAGTTTGGGGATCTGCAAAATAGGTCTGTAAGTACAAGTTCCTAGAGATGTATATATGCCCCAAAAGATTTCTGTGGCCACAGAAGGTTGGACAGGAACAAAATATTAAAGAGAAATGTGTTGGAAGGCCCCAAGCTACCACATTTGGGTCCAAGAGCTGAGCTACAAAAAGATACTGTGAACCTTGACCAAAAGCTTATGGATTTAGTAAGGGTCCATCTACAATGGTGCAGGGTCCAACTTGGAAGACTCCAGAATCTCCAGAACTGGAAGAGTAAGGAGGAGAAGCACAAGGAAAAGTTGAGACACCCAGAAATTGGCAGCGGTGAGCAGGTCTGACCATCCTCGATCAAAGGGAAGAAATAAACGGAGGCCACGAAGGGTGGAAGCCACACTGAGGGGTTGCAATGGCTGGGAAAATCTAGAAGTATTCCAAAATACTTAGGGAAACACAGCAGAAATGAGGGGGAGCTGAGGAGACTAAGTGGACAAGGGGTGTAAGTTGGATATGTATAAGAGTGAGCCTCTGGGGTACAGAGCAGAAAAGAATCACAGCATAGGGAATAGAAAGCCAGAACTCAGCAAGCAAGGTACACCTCACCAGGTCTGAGAAATCAGGCGAGGAGGCATGGAAAGGAGGCGCTGTGAAGGTGCCTCACGATCAGAAGTTTGCTGGTTCTAAGGAGAGGGCTCCAGGGAAGAAGGAAGGGGAGTGCCGAGTCTTGGTGCCACCGACGGCCTGCAATCTCTATCCTAGGCAGAACAACCTGAAGGCTAAGGTCTATGCCTGTTAGGATGGTTGCTCTCCTGCGCCGACTGGATGCAAGGCAACCCCCTCTTCTCCCAGTGGCAAACTGAACTGAGGCAGTTCTGAACCCCAGACACTTGTGAGCACTGAAGGGACTCATTCACCTTCAGGCAGAGGCTGAGAAATGCCCAGGTGGTATTTCACTGAGTTGTGTAGGATATAAAAAGACAATAAAATCTCATTCAGTTGGTCGCTACCTCTTGATGCCCTGAAATTTACATTTTATTGTAATGAAAAAAGAAATCAAAAGAGAACCTGACACAGAGATGAGTGTTATCCCTAATTCTGATGGATCATAAAACGTCCTTTCTTGGAGATCTATAACCTACATTATTACAATCTTTAAGCAGCTCTCGGGAAAGAGACATATGTAAATGCTTGATCCAGGATTTCCCATGCTTATGTGAAAAAAAAAATAGATTTTTTTTAAACTAACCACCCTCGGGGAAATGCAGTCTTCTGCAGGCCTTAACTCTAGCTCTCCGTTAAACAGAATCTTAGCTAAGCTATGCAGTAATTCTTTCATCAAGCAAAAGAGAAGAGCAGGGTCCTACTCCACTCATCTGAGAGGATGTGGGAAAACCCATTGCCCTTTGACAAACTTTGTAAGAGAAGAGAGACTTGTGTCCCAGCCTGTTGAGAGCCAAGGGTGTGGTGACCTCCATTAGGTCCCCTGGCATTTAAGGTTACGAAGTAAAAAACACCTTACCCAAACTTAACAACTACAACATCAACAACAAAAGACTTCAAAAAGAAACAGAAAAAGAAAACCATATCCAAATTATTTGTGGGAGAAATGACCTGATAGGAAGGTGGAGGACAGCTTACAGGTGTGGCTGCAGGAAATCCCAAGCAGAGAGGCAAAGAGGTTGAATGGTGGCCAGTGAGAGCCAAGCATGGGCTGAGCAGGGAGGGGACAGGACACCCGAGGAAGTCAGCAGTCAAGGGGGCGCCTGGAGGGGCAGGCTTAAATTTGATCCCTAATACAGGAGTCTGTGAGGAGAAATAAGGTGTCCTGAGGTAAAAAAGGACTTTGTCAAGGTCAAGAAGCCATCCAGAGGGTCTTACAAATACTCATTTAACTGTCAGGGACTAGGACTGGAGAATAGCCCAGTGTTTAAAGCCCTTACTCTATGAGCAAGACAGCTAGAGTTTAGGCTCCAAAAGTCATAAAAATATCAGGTGTTCCATAGGCCTCCTCTAATCCTACCTACAAATCCCCCTGCAATCCAGCTGTTGATATTAGCCAGGAGCTCTGGATTTGTTTGGGAGTTTCTGCCTCAAACAATAAGGGGAGAATACAGGGGAGGAACCAGGAAGACGGCTGTATCAGGAAAGAGTCTGCCACCATGTGAGCATACCAACCTAACTTTGGATCCCAACATCCAAACATCGAACCTAGGTACAACTCAAGTTTGTAACCCTGGCACTCAGATGGTAGAGACTGAACAAAACCAGGGGCCCACAGGCCAGCCAATGAGCTCCAGGCTCACTGTCAAAAAAGAGGATGGAGTCAGTGAGGAAGACACTAACATTAACCTCTGACCTCCACATGCATGTGCACACATGTGTACATGAACACACACATATGTGCACACACACATATGTACACACACACACACACCAAGATAACTCACAGCAATCAACCAGTGATATCCCACGGTCATGAGCTCGGAATCTTTCCAGGAGCTAGAACTAAACTAACCAGCTCTCATCTCCCCCTCAGAGACCGAGAAGCCTCTGTGTGGACACAGTTTAAATCTTCCTCATGTGCCTAAACACCACCTCATTTCATCCTGAAATTCTTATCTCCCAACTCTTTCCCAACACCACATTCAAATAATGGCTACCCCCTTAGTTCTACCAAAGCGTATTAAAGCACCCTAAAATTCCTTTTATGGTCTGTCTTACAAGTCTACCATACAGCCAGAGCAATTTCCTAACGTGTAACTAGGTTCAAATGTGCCGCAAGGAGGGATTGGAGAGACACTCACTGCTCTTGCCAAGGACCCGAGTTCAGCTCTCCCAGCCCCCACATCAAGCAGCTCAGGGCCACTTACAGCTCAAGCCCCAACGGATCTGCTGCCCCTTCTGACCTCCAGTACCTGCATGCACATGTGCTCTACACAAATACACATAAGACAACAAACTTTTAAAAATAAAAATATAAATGCCCAAAGAGATCCAGTGTGTAAGATATGTGCATGAGATATGAGATAAAACATTAAATAGAGCTCATTTGCCTCTCTCTCTCTCTCTCTCTCTCTCTCTCTCTCTCTCTCTCTCTCTCTCTCTCTCTCTTTCTCTTGCAGGTTTCCCAAAGTATCCTGTTCTGCCCTCAAATTTAATCCTCCTGTCTCAGCGTCATGACAGCTGGAATCACAGCTGTGCTCCACCACACCCAGGAGGTACCTCCGTTTCCTGTGATGACAGTCCCCACCATGCCTGACTGGTGTTCCCTTACCTCTTATGTGCCTTGAATATATTAACAATAACAGTTTGTTCAAACGTTTAAGACCTCACAGGTAGAAAACTTGTCACAGTCTTACCAACATCAACATCACTTGGTTTTTAAATTCAGTGTATGTTCCAGTCACCTCTACTTAGGATCTTTTTAGACCAAAAAAGGGTTTTTTAAACTGCTTTCAGACCACTGTGTGCAGGTGCTCTCAGGGGCCAGAAGAGGGCACCAAATCCCTTGCAACCATAGTTACAGCTTTGACCAGCCTTATGTGGGTGCTAGAGACCAAACTCAAGCCTCTGTGAGGACAGCACTTGCTGTTAACCACTGAGCTGTCTCTCCCTCCTTTGGCCTTTGTAGAAGCTGTGAATGGTATCAGGCTGAGCTGCTCTGATGTCTGAAGCCCTCTATGGAAAGGGGCTCCTGAGGCCAGTGCAGTGCCTTCCTCAGGCCACACTCACAAGCTTAGCTGGGAGCTAAACAGTGCGCTAGCACCCACGGCCCTATTCAAACTGGAAGCAGACGCAGCACATACATAGACCACCAACAGGGGGAGTTGTTGCTCCAGCTTGCAGTCCTGGTAATTACACAATACTTTTATTGAGCAATTTGGTGGTGATTCTTGCTGCTGTTCCTCCTTAATAAGATCCATTGTGCACCATAAAATTGTAACTGGGATGCAGTTTGTATTCGGCTCGTATCACACGTCTTTCTAGCAGGGTCTTCCATATCCATAATCTCATCATTATTACGATTACCCTCGAAAGACAGTTGGCTTGCATTAATCAGGCCAGCTGCCATTCCCTTGCCAGATTTTCTGCAGTTTTATTGTGCTTTTGGACATTTTAATTAACTTGAAAAATTAATTTTAAAATCTTCCCTTATTAATGTTCTGCCCCATTGGAGATCCCGCTCCTTGTTTATTATCACTGACCATTTGAAGATGGGGGTTGTTAGCAAGCCCATCTCCAGAGAACGCACCATCTTGCCTCAGACTCTATGCTATTTTTAAATAAGATGAGAATAATAAGCCAAAACTGGGAGTGAGGAGGGGGAGAGGGATCTCCTGCCTGGGGACTGAATGGACTTATAATTTCAATTATGTCATAGCATTGACTTCCTCAACAACCTGCTCTCCACAGCAATGCAACAATGTGGTTAGAAATGACACAGGCAGGGTGAGCTCAATTTCTCCCATTTGCCAAGCTTAAGTGAATAATACGTGGATCGGAGGAGCCAATCACTGATGCGGGGCCCAGCGATGAGAACACACCACATAAGAGCAGTTCCTGGGCCCTGGAAACACAGGAAACGTGCATTGGTCACCGGAGTGCTACATTTTCTGAACAAGATTATGTTTGTTTGTTTTTGTGACTGTAACAAAATGCCTGAGACACTTAAATGCTATAAAGGTTTATTTTGACTCGTAGTTTTGGAAATTCCAGTCCATGATAGCTGTTGCTTGTGCCCATGGCAAGGCGGTACTTAATGGTAGGACCGGTGATGGGAACAAAATCAGTAAACTTGTAGCCATGAAGCAAAATGAGAGCAAGGAATGGCGAGGGCTCCTCACTCCCCTCCAAGCAGATGCCTCCAATGACAGAAGACGCCCCATCTGGCCCCACGTCAGAAAGGGCCTTCCACCTCCCAATAGAACTGCTGTGACCATACCTTCAACACTGACCCAAAGCTGCAGGAACAAGGGTTCTGAACAGCAGTCGTTGAGTGCAACAGCCAGGGATGAGACACAAAGGTGACGAAAGCACAAGGGGGACCAAATCCGGCATAAGCTGAGGAGCTGCCAAGCACCTTGTTATAGCGTATGGCACCTCATAGACTGTCTCCAGAGAAGTGAGGCATAGCCGGTAGAATCTATCATACCATGAGGCAGTCAGCAGTCCAGCATTGCTGCACAAAGGGCACCTGGTGTGTCGAGCACAACAGACCAAGCACACAATGGCCTTGGGATTGATAACACCAGCCTCATTAGGGGAAAGCCAACTTTTCAAGAACCAAAGTCATAACTGCTTCAAGATCCGGACCACAGCCTCAGACTGGCCTTGCCAAGTTTGCTTCTAGGCAGACACAGATCACACCCATTGTCATTTCATCAGGGCCTCTGGGAAAGTCTTGGGCTGGCCTGGCTCTCCACACAGCACTTAGGCCTTTGAGGGACACTAAAGATCCAGACCGCCACAAGATACACCCATGTCACACAAGATAACGCCACTGGCTGGTAGTGGCTTCATGGACTTGCTATGAGAGTAAAGAATCTGCCACCCGGAGTGTTGCAAAAACCCACCGAAAGCTGTTTGTAAATGGCAAATGAATGACCTGAATGTCTTTCTCGTCATAAAGATTCAGTACCATTTCCATGTCATTTACAGTAATGGCCTTCAAGTTTGATTATGATAAATATATATCACAGCATAAGTAGATCTTCATATAACTGCATAGTTTCTGTCAGTTAAGAAGATAGATGAGGGATTAAGAGATGTCTCCGTGGGTAAAAGCATGCACGACTCTAGCAGAACCCCAAGTACCATTCCCAGTACCCATGGTGGGCTGTTCACACCTATGTGTAACTCCAGCTCGAGGGCATCAGATGCCCCTTCCAGCATCTTCTAGGTACCTGCCTTACACGCACAGCCCCACCCCCAGCAGATACACAAGTACTCATAACTTAAAATCAATCTTAAAGCAAAAAGGAAAGTAGATGATGAAGTGAATCTGAAAGGGGTGAAAAGGAAGGGGTGGGGGTAGGGTTGACACAAACACATTGCATGTAAGCGTGAAATTCACAAAGAAAAAAATTAAAAATTAAAGTAAACATCTGATGAAAGCTCATATGGATTCAACTCCACAAGAGAAATTCTTGTTTTCATGATTAAATGTGTCTGCATTTAGAGCAGGGAAGCTGTAGCTGGGTGGAATGTGGTTTTGTTCAGCTTACAGACACTGCCTGGCATGAGCTTATATTTATTTGCTTGTTCTTTGGATTAGCTCTGTCCCCAGCCCCACCCCAATCCTTCTTTAAACAAGGCCTACATGATCAGAAACTGAGAACAATTTAATTAAACACCATACAAACGTATAAACCCATGAAATCAATCTTTAAACCAAAAGATTCTTTTGGCTATAACTTGGAATACTTTCAAAAGACCCTTTTATGGTTGTTGCTGCTATAATTCTATTTTAAATGCTTGTGCTTTTGTAGAATAATAGAAACAGAGAGAGCTCTATCCAGCTGGTTCCAGTCTAAGCTCCACTCCCAAGCTATCTACAGAACTGGTTTAATGTACAGAATTGCTATGCAATGAAGCTAGTTACTACACACGTCACTGGAGAATCCAGAGTAACACAGACTAACTCAAGTTCCTTCTGTGTTACTCAAAAGCTATGTTTTTTTTAAGTGTTTAGCTTATGTGTCTGTGTGCTACATTCATGTGTGGTGAAAGCATGTGAGATCACTTGGAACCAGAGTTACAGACAGTTATAAGTTACCATTTAGGTGCTGGGAATTGAACCCCCAGTCCCCTGAAGATCACCCAGCGCTCTTGGACACTAAGCCACCTCTCCAGTCCCTAGCAGGAGATTTGTTTTTGTAACAGTTATTAATTTTTAAAATTTTCAGTGAACACGCTCTAAAATTGGGAGAGGAGGGCTAATTTCTAGTGTGGGAAAGGCTTCGTAGTAGGCATGCGATGATATGCTAGCTGATTATGCCCGTGCGATCTTTTCGTTGACAGAATATGCAGACACAGGAAAGAAGGCTCTCTAGACGCAGAGACTAAGGAGGATCTTCCGGGGAAAAAGCTGAACGGAGCTGGGACTCCCGGCAGAAGCTAATCTTGGGTTAAGCACTTATGGGGAATCCCTGGAAATGCTACTCCCAACAGAAAAAAATCTGTGTGAGCAGAGAAGGAAATCCCCTTCAGCACAGGGCAGTAGTCAGTGCTGACCCAAACTTCCAGAGGCTGGCCCTGGGCAGTTTAGTTTTGACATTTTTAAACACAGTGCAACTTTGGGAAAAAGAGTTTCCTCGTGACAACTCTCACAACTGTTAGGGTCCTGGAGAAGTCCCACAAAAGACCTCCATCCATGTGTGCAAACAGCGAGAGAACTTATTAGCTTGAGAAAGCTTCCCGCATGCTGGGGCCCACCATCCTATACAAAGGCAAGATGGTGAAGACCCTGAGAGAGACATGTGAGCTCCTCTTAAACACAGCCAAGAGGGGAGGGAACCCCAAGGAAGTTAGGTCATTTTAGATGCCATTTTGGCTTAAGCAAATGGCAATCATATTAGTACATTCTCATTGGCCAGGGCTAGTCAGGGACAGGTCTGTCCTTATTTGGTTCTCACTGTGAGCTGTTGTGGCCTGGGCCTGGCCTGGCCTAGAACTGCGCAGACCAGGCCTCCTCCTTGCTGTTGAGAGTGTTGGAGGTTGACTGTCCTTCGTTCATGGCTCGTCTTCAGAATCTGCTTGCTCTGTCTCAGGAAACTAAAATGGAGACCTGATCTTTGAGAGAAAACCAAGCAGCCTGTTATGGCTCTGTTCCGTCCTTTCAACAGCAAAGCTTAGGCATGTGTAGTAGTTTGAATGTAATTGGTCCCCATGATCTTATAGGGAGTGTCACTATTGGGAGGTGTGACTTTTGGGAGTGGGTGTGGACTTGTTAGAGGAAGTGTGTCATGTCAGGGAAGGCTTTGAGGTTTCCTATGCTCAGGATACTACTGAGTGTCTGTCAACTTGCATATCAAGACATAGCAAGCACCGCATCTACCTGCAGGCCACCGTGCTCCCCACCATGATGATAATGAACTGAACCTCTGAAACAGTAAGCCAGTCACCCCAGTTAAGTGTATTCCTTATAAGAGTTGCTGTGGTCATGGTGTCTCTTCACAGCAATAGAGACCCTAACAAAAGTAGCATGACCACATCTAAACTCCTTTGCACAGAACCTGTGACTGCTTCTCTAAGAATGGTTTCTACTGACTGAGAAATAGTTCTCAGGAGTCTGGAATAAATGACAGTCTAGTGAAGCCTGGCTCTACAGAGAGCAAAGGGATCACGAGGTTACTAATTACATCCAATCCTAGCTTTCTGGGCAGAAACAAAAGTCCCTTCTATTGAAAACATGTTTTGGGGCAAGAGACGGGTGTCTACTGACAGAAATACTCAACCTGTGGGTCATAATCCCTTTGGGGCCAAACGACCTTCTCACAAGGTTTGCATCAGCTATCCTGGATATCAGATATTTACATTATGATTCACATCATTAGCAAAATTTCAGTCATAAAGTAGCAATGAAATCATTTTGTGGTTGGGGTGACCACAACATGAGGAACTATATGAAAGGGTCAAAGCCTAGGAGGTCGAGAGCCACTATCCTGGTGCTATCTGTGAGCACCAGACCTTGTGCCCTCTACAAGCACTGAGCTCAGCAAAGGCAGAGGAGAGAACGGAGGTAAGTGCAGAGTTCCCTCACTCAGACTACCAGGCTCTGCCATCAAATCACGAGCAGCAGGAAGACTCCCTTGCGACCTTCTTGTCAGACCTTTGGCCCCAGCAGTGAGGGAAGTGACAATACAGACTGTGAAGAGCCCCCGTAGCAACAAGGGTCAGCACAGGAGAGAAGGGATCGCCACACAGCTTCAGGGACAAAAATCTGAGGAAACCTCCCTATTCGCAACTCTCCTTTGAGGATTTACCAAAAATGTCTCCTTGCCATCTTCTCCTGCTTCATTTCCAAGTGCAGACTCAAGGTTTTCCACTTTCCTGAAGAAGGGAGTCCAGCCTCTCAACTGTTAGGTAGACAGACATGCCTTAGTGTGTTTGAGGAGGAGAGATAAGGATATCTAAATTTGCCTGAATTTATGGAAAGAAACAGACATGGGCTTGACATTCCATGACCACTCATGGTCCTGGCACACCACTTCTTCTCTGTGTTCAAATCCAATAAACTAAGAAAAGGAAGAATTTTAATAGAAACCGCAAATGATCTCCTGAGCTAGGAGCGTGGTGCTTTTCCAGGTGCCGATGGCCTCAATACAGGTAAACAAGAGCAAGTGTTATTTCCTGGAATAATGAAAAAGATGGAAGGCTTATAGAATAAATAAGCCTCGCCTGGAAATTTGCACAAACAGGTACTTTCCAGTCAAATCAACTACAACGAACATATAATCTGTAGATCTTTTGTGATCTGTATGTTGAAATCCAGGGAGTAATTCAGTCATAAAGATAAAACCTCATGAATGGGAGACCTGCATGCACACATATATACACAGACATATACATTAGATATGTAAGTGGATGGATGGATAGATAGATAGATAGATAGATAGATAGATAGATAGATAGATAGGAGATAGATAGATGATAGATAGATAGATAGATAGATAGATAGATAGATAGATAGATGATAGATAGATAGATAGATAGATAGATAGATGATAGATAGATAGATAGATAGATAGATAGATAGATAGATAGATAGATAGATGATAGATAGATGATAGATAGATAGATAGATAGATAGATAGATAGATAGATAGATAGATAGATAGACAGACAGACCATGCATATAGACAGATCAGAAACCAAAAGACTTCCTCACCCTCACACCACACGAGGCCACAGTGTTAGGACAGGAAATGGCCTCCATCAGACACCTCATCAGTGGTGCTTTCGTCTTGCACTTCCCAGTCTTTCTGGCTGTGGTGAATAAATTCCTGTTGTTTAGAAACCACCAAGTTTATGGTATTCTCCTGTAAGAGGCCAAATAGACTACAGCACCAACAAATTACTTCTAAGCACATCTCAAGACGAAGGTCTGTTTTCCGATGAACCACTAATACAAAGCAGGGAGGAAGAGAGAAGAAACGAAGGCTTAAAGGCATTTTCCTTATTACTTCATAGATGCTGGAGCTCATGGCCAGGTCTCAGCTCGTGGTCCAGGCTAAGTGTTGAAAAAGTCTTGGGCTTGTGTTAACGGTGAGTTGGCCCTGCTCTGTCCGTGGCTCACAGTCAGAAACACCAGCTCCAACATGTCCTGCCAGTGGGGCTGTCCATCACATTATTCAACTCTATGTAAGCAATAAAACTTCCCTTTTGTAAAAATATATTACTATAAAGCACCTAAAATGATTAGTGCAGTCTTAGGATGCAGATCGGTAACAGAATGCTTACCTACCACGTGCAAGGCCTTGGATTTGATCTCCAGACTTGTGAAAGCAAATATGATTTAAGTGATTAGCACAATGTCCAGCACAGAATAAAAATACAATTGTCATCTCTTCACATAATGCCATTATTGTCGTGGTATTATTATCATGATGATGGATTATCATCATTATTACCACCCAGTGTGCCCAGAATTTATCCCCAGTGCCTGAGGCACGCGACAGCTACTGAGTGAATGAATGAATGATTGGGCAGAGGAATGCGCAATAATAAGTTCGCACAGGCAGTACATGGTGAACTGTGGATTTATGGGCTTCAGAGTAAATCACTTCCATGCTGTCTCACATGTCCTTGAAAACACGCGTTCATTTTTAAATCAGTCTCAACATTACAATTTACAGACTTTTCTAATATGCTTCTGGAACACAGCTCCTTTTCCTGACTGAAATGCTACAAATGTTAATGGTTAACAAGTAAATAGTTCTTCCGAAATGGAAACCAGCGCTCGGGAATCCTCTTGGTAGGGAGAGCTGTTGAAAATTCTAATTTGCTTTCTTGAAGGCTGAGAACGAGGGCTGTCATTTTCGCCCAGAGAGGGTATCTGTTAAGGAGTAAATTCAAAATTACGTACACAGCTTGGGAGGGACCGTGTGTCCCATTTAAGAGTCTGTAGAGACATATTCAAATAAAAGAAGAAAGAAAAGGCATGCAGAGCTTAGCCACTGCACAGCAGGTCAAGGGTGGGCACTACTCTGTAGAATCATCTACGGGCTCAGAGTGAACAGACAGATGTGGACAGGGTAATTAACACCAGCATTCTAAGTAAAAACGAAAGCCCAGCTGTAGAAGGGACTGAACGCACTGACCAAAATGACCCAGGACAACCGTAGACTAGAGAAGCACACCTATCTCAGCCTCACATTGAAGTTATGCAGGCAAGATGAAGCAAAGAGCCATGTCTCCTTTTGCCTCGGGGAAAGGATCTTAGGTTCAGTAGAGTCCTTTGTGGTTTTAGGCTGGCACCTGCTTCTGCGACCCTCATCTCCCCATTCAGCCAATCTTTTCTTTCTGACCATTGAGCCCAGACTAGGGGCCGGGCAGGCATTTAGCTTTGACTCCAAACAATCGGCATGTTTTCCTGTGACTCGTTGCTACAGTTGGAAGCTGAAGAGCCCCCACAAACACATGTGCTGAATACTTACTCTCCAGCTGGTGGTGCTGTCTTAAGAAGCTCTGGAGCTTTCCAGTGGGAAGGTCACTAGGACAGGCTCTTTGAAGTTTGCTATCCTAGGACAGAGTTCTCTCTACTTCTTGGTCCACCATCATCCTGTCTTCCCCACCATGATGGGCTGAGATCTCCCCGAAAATATGAGCCCAAATAAATCTTTCTTCCTTACACCATTCTGGCAGACATTTTGGTCCCAGCAATGTGAAAGCAGCCAGTCTGTTCATGGCCTAGACCTCAGGTCTTCATTTCTGCCAGGTGTGTCAAACTCAGGCCACTGAAACACAACCTTGTCATCTACAAAGTCAGAGAAAACTTTACAGAAATCCTAGAGTTTTGAAAAGTTTATAATGTTCTGTCAGGTAACATCCACAGCATGGGGTGTGTGCAGTCTGCAGGCCATCGGCTCGACACGCCTGCGTCCTAGATGACTGTCTTAATGTTGTCTCCGTTGCCATTGTTACTCTAAGTAAAACACCAGGCCAACCAAAGGAGGAGATTTCATAAAGAATAGAAGTTTAGGTTTGAGGAGATGGATCGGATGTGAAGTACCTGCCTCCCAGGCATGAGGACCTGAACCCACACAGGAAGCTAGGTCCAGTAGTTTGTGCCTGTAATACAGTGATGGCAAGAAAAGAGGAGAGACAGGGAGCAGGAAGCTCACAGGACAGCTAGCTTTGCTTAAGTGGCAAGGTTACAGGCCAATGAGAGGCCTGAGGTGGAAGGGGCCTGAGACCCACGCCAAGGTTGGCTTCTAACTAGTACATGCATGTGCACCATTGTGTCCACGCGTCCATATCCACACACCTGAACTTGTGCATACGAACACACATACCCACTACATAAACCCATCTCTCTTCCTCTTTCTATCTCTATCTGAGAATGTGGGAGAGAGAGAGCACTTTATTCAAATTCTGAAAGCTAGAAAGTCTAAGAACATGGCACCAGCATAGGTCCAGCTTCTGGGTGAGGGCTTCAATAAGATCAAAACAATTAGCTCACTCCCACAAATAAAACTCTGGATGGTGCACGTTCATGTCCTTCGACTGCAGTATGAGTGAAGTCTAGTCTCTGTAGAACTAGATGGTCCCTTCTAGAACTTTAGGAACCTATTGTTTCATGACACTGTTGTAAGTCAGCTTTAACTGTCACCTTGACACAGCTTAGAGTCACCTGAGAAGTGAATCTCTATTGGGAGGTTGACGGGGTCAGAGTGGCCCATGGGGGACTGTCTTGTTTGTTCATGGATGTAGGAGGGTCCAGCCAACCCTCTGTGAGTAGCACCATTCTCCGGACTGTGTAAGAAGGCTAGCTAAAAGTCTGGAAATGGCTCAGTGGTTAGTAGTACTGGCTATTCTTCCAGAGGACCTGGGTTCAATTTCCAGCACCTACATAGCAGCTCACAATTGTCTATAACTCCAGTTACAAGGGATCCAATACCTTCACACAGACATACATGCAGGTAAAACCACCAATGCATATGAAATTAATTAATTAATTAAAGGAGGAGGAGGAAGAAGGAGGAGGAGGGGAGGGAGAGGATGAGGGTAGGAAGAAGAAAGCTAGCTAAGCATAAAGATAAATGAGCCAGCAAGCCGGCAAGCAGCTTTCCTTCATGGTTTCTGCTTCATGATCCTGCTTGAGTTCCTGCACTGACTTCCCTCAGTGATGGGCTGTTAACTATAATCTGAAAGAAGCCCTCCTGGCCCTAAGTTACTACTGGTCAAAGTGTTTATCACAGCAACAGAAAGAAAGCTCCAACAATGCTACTTAAAGACTATGGATACAACTCAGTAGCAAAACACTTGAATATACACATGTACACACACATGGATGTGCAAACACACGTGTATATATACATATATATTGCATTTACATATGTGGATATATGCATATGTATTAGAGTTTAAAGCTTTTTCATGTACAATCTAGTATCAATAAATAGTTAACATTTTCACTTTGTCTTACTAAATATTTTAGTATAACGGCATTCCCCATTCACATATGTGGCTATTATGGGAATAGTTTCCATTTATTCTGCTCACATAATTGACTCTCCGTTTTATTGTTTTCTCTATTTTGAGAATTTTTCTGAAATTTTTCACGATGCTTCCCTCTAACCCACGTAGACCCTCTCTGCTGTATTGCCCTCAGTCTCTACTGCCTGTCTTCATTCTTTCTGTCAACATCTCTGTCCAGGGACCAAAGAACGACTCAGAATATCAGCATGAATCAGGAGCCAGCCCCTGAGCTCAGGTGAGAGGAGATGGGGCCAAGAGGCACAGGCATTCCTCAAGCTAAGACCACAACATATTTCCAAGACCACAGCCTAGGCTGGTCACAAGCCACAGGCACCCCTGCCTTCAATCCCTTTTGCAAATGTGAAGGCAGTACTCACTGGTGGGGCAGTTTTGTGAAGTCAGGGAACTAATGAAGCAAAATAAACCCATTAACACACTTCATTCTAACTACACAGTTGCTGATTGCAGTTTAATTCTGGATGGATTGTTATTTTTTAGTTAACTGGAAAGAACAAACGTTCTTACTCTAAGGGTAAATGAGGAGGTAGCCATAATGATTCAGATTATTAACAGACTAAAATTTAGAAACCCAAATTAAAGTGACAACCCTGGGCAAGCAGAGTGAACCGTGTAAGGAAACTCAATGCATCCCATGTGCGATCAAGCTGTTATCGGGGTCTGCGTATTTGTCAAGAACTCAAAACCCATTTCACACCTATAAAAAGTTCAGTACTGGGGCTGAAGATGCCTCAGCAGTTGGGAGTGCTTTGTGTTCTTCTAGAGACCTTTCCACGGCCTCTGTGCAGGGCTCCACTCTGCTCTGCTAGAAAAGGTTCCCTGACTCTCTGTATCAAGAACACTGTTTTTAAAGTAGGAACCAGAGGGCGCACTGAAGGAAGTAAATATTTGGTTCCAAAAAAGAAAAAGGAAAAAAGAAGACCTGCATTTGATTCCCAACAATCACATCAGGTAGCTCCCAACCACCTATAATTCCAGCTCCTGGAGATCCCATACCCTCTCCTGGCATTCATAAATACTTCTCTCATGTTGAAAACACACAAAAAAATATTAATTAAAAAATTGATTGTCACTTTCCAAGCTACTCAGGGAAGGATATGTTCAATGTTGATTCCGGTCACAACTTCTAGGGACACTTTCACACAATGTTTGCCAAGAAAGAAAGATGTCCTCAAATTCCTTGCAAGGATCAACTCTGATTTCCAGATGGATTTCTGTTGTACTTCTACAACAGGAAAGGGATAGAACTCTACCATAAACCTAAACTTACCTGGAAAACTTCTATAGGCAATTTGTGCCATCGCTGCCATTGGAGACCTTCTCCTCAGGAATACCAGCCTGGAGGCTGTGCTGAAATTTTCTGCTGCATGGGAGTCACCCCAGTTGCTGGTCATGTTATTCTGGGGACCTTCACTGACCAGATCCAGACAACCTCTAAGTTAAATCTTCTTCTAGTGTTGTGCCTGCCAATCACAAGTGCATCTTACATCAACCTGATGCCCAGCTCTCCACATTGCCATCCCGCAGAACACCAAGGGCACCAAGGTTTTGCTATGGTGCTTCTATTGTTAGCCTCGGAAGTTCTACGCATACATGACACTATTTCTAGTAGATACTGTATGTCTGAGCCACAGGTTTGAAAGATCCTGAAGAGATTGAAAACTGTAGAAGCAGGCTGTTCCTAATAAGGCCATAAGGGACTTGGGGGTGAAAAGACAGTACCAGGTCCTGAGTTCACTGCAGCTCATCAGGAAGCAGGAGATCGGTCTGTAGAAACCAAGTGCCCTGTGTTCTTATCCAGCAGGCTGGAGTACTTAGACAAGCCCTGGAGGCCACTTTCTGGCTCCTAGGTAGGAAAAGTCAATGGGTAGGCCTCACTGTTTTTCTGCAGACATGAGCAAAAGGGAAAGAAATCTGATGTAAAATAAATTCCAGCTTCTTAAAGTGCAAACCGTCTCAGTCTGGTGGGACTCCTCGGGTTCTCTGGTGCTGTTGCTGCTGACTTCCTGTTGCCATGCCTTAGCTTGTTCCATATAGAGGTTACCCAACAACCACATCCACTACACACTCTCCTGTAGCAGGCTTTTTTTTTGGGGGGGGAGGGGGCACCAACCAGCTCCCAAATCATCACACAGAAACTTATTATTACGAATGCTCAGCCTCAGTTGATGCTTGTCCCATGGCTCTTATAACTTAATTAACCTCTTTCTCTTCATCTATGTTTTGCCTTGGGGCTTTTTACCTTTCTTTCTTCTATATGTCTTACTCTATGTCTGGCTGGCTGGCGGCTGCCTGACTCCTACCCCCGCGGAGTCTCCTTCGTTCCTTCTCCCCTGAGCCTAGATTCCTTCTCCTCCTTATGGTCTCTGCCTGCCAGCCCCACCTATTCCTCTACTGCCTAGCTATTGGCCATTCAGCTTTCTATTAGACCAATCAGGTGCCTTGGGCAGGCAAAGCAACCCATATTTACATCATTAGACAAATACAGCATAGACGTATGTAATGTACCTTTCCATAGTTATAGTAATAATGCAGCCTAGACATATGTAACACACTTTCCATAGTCATAGCAATATTCAACAACTCTCCCCTTCCAATTTCATCAGACTCGGGTATGGACTCTGCCTTTCTGTCTTCCCACCAAATCCTGAACATTTTGTTCAAGAAATAGTAGACTTCAAGGCAGATGTAGGACGGGGCTCGTGTCCCATCACTGGAACAGGACACTCCACCGCAGCAGGTGCATGGACACTCCACCACAGCAGGTGCATGGACACTCCACCGCAGCAGGTGCATGGACACTCCACCGCAGCAGGTGCATGGACACTCCACCACAGCAGGTGCATGGACACTCCACCGCAGCAGGTGCATGGACACTCCACCGCAGCAGGTGCATGGACACTCCACCATATCAGGTGCATGGACACTCCACCGCAGCAGGTTCATGGACACTCCACCGCAGCAGGTGCATGGACACTCCACCGCAGCAGGTGCATGGACACTCCACCACAGCAGGTGCACGGACACTCCACCACAGCAGGTGCATGGACACTCCACCGCAGCAGGTGCATGGACACTCCACCGCAGCAGGTGCATGGACACTCCACCGCAGCAGGTGCATGGACACTCCACCGCAGCAGGTGCATGGACACTCCACCGCAGCAGGTACATGTTCCAGGGACAGTAAGCTCTGTACTGAGTTCAGCGCGCTGCAGAGAAGAGAAGGCGAACCAAGGTAAAGACTGAGAAGTGGTCAGACCTGAAGATGGCACACACGAAAGGCCACAAAGAGGAGCCCGATGATGGGCACCCAGAGTTCGATGCCAGGGTCAGGAACAGGCTAAGCCACTGTATCCTTCATGCACCTAGATGACTCTTCTGCGTCAGGCATTCTGACACAAGTCCACATTTTTCCAAAGCCCAGAAGTCAAGGGGCCAAATGCTCTGAACATCCAGCAAGATGTCGTCCCTAAGCCTGTTGGCGTCATTGACACATCTGTCGCATACATGACAAATGAGAAAAGACAGAGGACTCTGTCTCCACGAAGACAAGGCTGAACACTGGAAAAACTTATTTCTACAAATAACTAAAATCTGATTTGAAATTACTATCAAGAAATTACTGGTAAATGTCTTGTAAAAAAAAATCACAGCTCCAGTGGATTCTGAGCCAAAACATCTTTGGAATTCTTAAATTCTCTACACCAACAAAACACAGGAGAACAAACCCGGACTGTACACCTGTGACTATACAGGTAGCAATTGTACGCAAATCCTGTAAGCACAAATCCAAAGAGTAAAATGTGAGAAGAGGTTTTGTATCTGTGTGGAAAGAATGTGGGCTTACTGTGGTCTTTTTAATATTTTATCATTTTAATTTTCTAATTGAATGTAGGCCTGGTGGTAGTGACTTCTAATTTCAGTTACTCAGGAGGCTGAGGCCAAAGTTCAAGGTCTTCCTGGGCTACACAGAGCACTCAAGTTTAGGCTGAGTAATTTAGTGAGACTCTGACACAAAATAAAACACTAAATTGAAGGGTTGTGGGTGTAGCTCAGTGGTGCAGCATTGAGGTACAGCATGTGTGAGGCCCCCAGATCAAACTGTTAGTACTGAAAGAACAAAACAGCAACCGAGGGTCTTGGAGTTGTTGCAGGAATGAAGGAGAGAGGACAAAGGAAAGCATATATATGGAGCCCGGACGATGCACCCATGCTTCCAGATATGAGAAGGGTTAACCTGTGTTCACACTCAACCAAACAAGATTGGAGATAACTGGGACATCATAACTATTGATCCACGTCATGATGTCTTCCCTGGAATGCCTCAGAAATAAAAACTGGAATTCTTAGCCTGTAATGAAGAGATAATGGTTTCTGTATTGAGAAAATAGAATTTGAAAAAAGATCAAAACCCAGTGCCATTGTCCTTGGCTTCTCATCAGCCCTCATTGTCCGCCATGTTCAGAGAGTCCGGTTTTATCTCATTCTTTTTCAGTCACAACCCAGCTGGTCTTGGTGAGCTCCCAATAGATCAGCTCCACTGTCTCAGTGGGTGGGTGCGCCCCTCACGGTCCTGACTTACTTGTTCAATGAGGGCTGATGAGAAGCCAAGGACAATGGCACTGGGTTTTGATCCTACTTCATGTTCTGCCTTTGTGGGAGCCTAGTCAGTTTGGATGTTCACCTTCCTAGACCTGGATGGGGGCGGGGAGGACCTTGGACTTTCCACAGGGCAGGGAACCCTGACTGGAGAGGGAGGAGAAGAGGAGTGGGGGGAGGGAGAGAGAAGGGGAAGGGGGGAGGGAAATGGGAGGCTGGGAGGCAGCAGAATTTTTTTTTCAATAAAAAAATAATAATAAAATAAAAAAGTAAAATTATAACATGAAAAAAAAAAGAATTTGAAAAAAGACAATCCAGGCAGGCAGAGGCAAGTTGTGAGAACGCGTGTTGGGCTCTTCCATCCACGGCTACGAGTCTCCGAAGTTTCAGTGCTCAGCAAGCACAGGGTGCTCAGAAGGCCTGCAGGACACAAGCTGCTCACATGCTCAGGGTAACCTGAGGGTTGGACGGTTGGATTTGGATTCCATGCTCAGCGGGTGTTAGGTCAACGGGAGCTTGATAGCATTAGGCAGCTTTGTGCGCCCCAGGCAACTAGCACCATGCAGGGCAGATTTCTAGCCACACAATCTGTGGCCAGCTAAATCACCATCTAGGAAGATGGTTCCATGAGAAATCTATGTCGGCAAACAAAGCCTTTTTCTCCACCCCATGCAGACAGAGCCACATGGATGGCAGGACTTTCATGTGGAGGAGGAGAGTGAAATGGCACCATGCTTGCTTTACCTAGGGTATGGCATCATTTCACACTGAATAATCCAAATTTGGGGAAATTGATGTCGGAGTGTTCTGTGATTGTCCTCTTCGTGCTGTGGTTATGTCCCTGTGTTTGGGCATGTGACACTCAGTACGATCAGCAGTCATATGGGTGACCTCTTACAGAGGCAGCCAATTGAAGGTCAAATGATGCAGAAAAAGCAAAGAAGAGCCTATTTTTTCCTCCACTTGGATTAACAATGTATGAAGAGGACTATTGGATGAGACTAACTGATGCTAGGCATGTGCCTGGGGGACACAGAACTAATGACACCATGTGTGGACATGTGCTGCCAATCACTGTGCTTCCCTACGATGTTTCCTTTTAGCAGGACTTTAGGTTACTCATTGTAAAATACAAACACATAAATCCATTCAAATAAAATTCAAATACATCAATATAATTCATTGGGTTATATGATTCCAGGAAAGTCTCAACAATAAAACTGGAAAGTGAACCAGTAAGATGGTTCCATGGATTAAGATATCTGCTGCCAAGCCTAGCAACCTGAGTTTGGTACCGAGGACCCACAGGATGGAAAGACAAAACAGATTCCCGCAAGTTGTCCTAGACCTCGGACCTCTGACCTCTGACATCCCACAAAGAGTTGGGGTGGTAAACTGGCTCCCAGAACTGGCAGTAAATGGACCTCTGTCATGTTGGAAAGTCAAGCAGGGTGGAACCAACCAAAGCGGCTGCTCTGTTCCTAGCCATGCCTTCTTACCAGTTTACAACAGTAATTAAAAAGGAATTACAGATATGCAATAAAGACAGAGTCAGACAGAAATAAACCTCTGAATTGATCATAATGTGTTTAAAAATTGTATATACATTTAAGAAAAAAGAAAACAGGTATAAGCAGTTAATGAAAGAAATAGTTTTTTAAAATTAAACAAAGTCCTTAAAGAGATAGTAAAAGTAATATAAAAAGTAGACAGTCATAGATTAAAGGAGTAAAAATAATAAAATAAATATTAAAAAGTAATAAAGTAAAAATAATCCCCATAAAGATGGAATATACACAGAGAGTCTGAATTATGTATACTATTATGTTTTCTTTGAAATTTTTTTTTGACATTTGATTCTGGGGGCTGCTAAGATAAACGAACATATATATTTTAATGGTATCGACTTCAAGATTTAGGTCTAAGGGTATGTTTCTTTGGAAAAGAGGTTCTGCTTTTGTTTCCACAGAATATGAGAACCTGTGGATTCCTTCCAGGCTAATGTTGTTTGATGGAACAAGACCCCCACAAAAGGTTTCTGTGAACCTGAAAAATACTTCACCCAACATACAGCAGCAAACAGTTTAGAGAAAACTACACCTAAAATGATTATTTATAAATGTTTATTTTCATTTTAAAAGGGTTGGTAATAAATGATTAATGGTCACAGTCAATTTCAAAAAAATAAGAGGGATGTGATATAGAGATGAATGCATTTTGGTTTATTGATATAAATTTGGGGTCAATTTTGTTGCACTATACACACACAGAGACACACACATTTGTTTAAGGTTATATGTTTGTGCAACTCATTTAAAATATAATGTATAATTTAAAATTACAGATTAAGAGACAATCATTTATAATAGTCAAACTTGTCATGTTAGTTAGGTTTTCTAGTTATATAGAGATATATTTCAGTTAGATAATCTTCAACACTTCAAAGACTTACAGAATATGGCATTTAAAAGGTTTTAAGAACTTAGACTTTTCGTGACAGTGAGACATGTCTGCTTATGGCAGCCCCTATTACTTCAAGAGATTGATGTACATCAAAGAGGCTCCTTATGGAGTTTGGGAAGAAACTGCTGTATAAACTGGACATGCAGGACCCACAGAAAAATGACTGCTGAAGTTGTCTAAAGAAGATGAGACGGTCCTTCAGGGTTCCTGCTTCATGAAAGAGTCTGCCAGACATTCTGCAGGACACAGAAGAAAGTGACTGACAAACTGCCAATATAGGTGAAACAGTCTTTCAAATTTCCTGCTTCATGGAAAAGTCTGCCAGATACTATGGGTCTGTAGTCTGAAGATGGATGCCCCAACATTACAGAAGAACTTTGGGTGACTGTCCAGGCAGCAATATGTCTCTGTCAATTCTAGAGTTTTGGAAGTTGCTTAAAATGCACTTTCTGTTTAGTTAGGTAATATTATATCATTCTGGGGTCTTTGATGGAGTTGAAGAAAGATAGTTATAGTTTTCCTTAGTTATGATAAAAGATAAACTAGATAAGAAACTTTAGACTCACAAAGAAATATTGAAACTGTAATTCTTGCTTGATACATGTTTTGTTATATGTAATTTTCCTATGTTACAGTTAAAACCTTCCTTTTATTTAGACAGAAAAGGAGAGATTGCTAGGAGGTGGTGGCATATGGCTTTAATTCCAGTGTTCAGGAGGCAGAGGCAGGCAGATCTCTGTGAGTCTGTGACCAGCCTGGTCTACAAAAACTAGTTCCAGGACAGGCCCCAAAGCTACAGAGAAATTCTATCTCAAAAAAATACAAGAAAGAAAGAAAGAGAGAGAGAGAGAGAGAAAGAAAGATGGAGATGATGTGGGATTTCCCTTTGTATGCTATGAATATGTGTTATTACCAGTGGTTAATAAAGAAGCTGCTATATACTTCAGGGCAGAATATAGGTAACTAAACTGAATGCAGGGAGAAATAAGGCAGAGTTGCAGAGACACCATGTAGCTGTCGAAGGAGAAAAATGACAGAACATGTTAGTAAGCCACACCCTCGTGGTGATACAAAGATTAATAGAAATTGGTTAATTTAAGATGTAAGAGATAGCTAGGAATATGCCTGAACCACTGGCCAGTGATGTAATTAATACAGTTTCTGTGTGATTATTCAGATCTGGGTGGCCAGGAAACCAACGCAGTTTCCTTTTACGGTAAAAGGAAGAGCATCTCCAGAGCCTGAAACCTGCACATCACACTTCACAGCCCAAACCAGCCCAGGAGCAGAAAGGAAGAAACCTTCCTGTTTCAAACTACGTTAAAGCAAGGTGGCTCTCAAGAGGAAGGCTAAAGAAGCAAAAATTGTACGACAGCCTGAATGTAAGAGGAATCCTATTCATCAACACGTGAATGATGGGGCTAGGGGCACAGCTCAGGTGGCAGCCAGTGTGTGTGAAGTGCACAAGCCCTGGGTTGACCCTCAGCACTACATAAAGCAGGTGTGGCAAAACATCCATGCCATCAGGAGATGGTGGTAGAAGACTCAGAACAAGAATGAATAATTCTCTTTAAACACTACAAAGGTTGACCTCCGTCTTTCTAGAACTATGATGGATCCTTGGTGTTTTTCTTTTTATTTTATATAATGTTTGGGATCCTTTCTTTAACAAAAATGGAATAATTCACAATTAACTTACAAGAACTCAAAATATAAGCTTTTGAAATAGTCCCAATAATTCACTTGTACTCATGGACTAAATCCAACTCGACATGGCTGTTAGAACTTAAGTGGGGACACATCTGGCCTGACAGCCTTGGGAGTCCCCAAAGTTAACTCTACACAGTTGAAAGACAGGAGACAAGCCTCAGCATAACATAAGCCACTCCGTAGAGCTGATTTTACACATACACACGGGGGTGGGGGTACCAAGAGTTCTGACGGGGGAGCAGCGGATGCCACTTTACCTTGGACCACTGTCCTGACATGCTGCAATAGACATGTGAACGCACCGATGGTATAAGAGATGGGAAGGCCAAGATGAGCAAAATGCACTTGTTAGATCAGGACTGGTGGAGATGGTATGGAAATAAAAGAAAGCAGACAGAAGTCTCCAGAGGCAGAATTGCTCTTAGTCTGGACAACTAACAGGTCTCCGTCTTTCGGCAGGAATAGGCACCGTGTGCACGTGACACGGGGTTGGAGTTTTACGGGCAGAGGAAGTTTTGGGGTGGAAGGGTCTATCTGCAAGCCTGTTGGCCTGCAGGCTCAAAGTTGAAATTACCAACAGTGGTTGGTGTGGCCTTCTCAGGAAGGGCGGATCTTATTCTCCAGGAAGGGTCACCATCCTTTCGGGTCCCTTGTCAGGGGCTTCTGAGACCCCAGGAGACTGCAGACGGCACCAGCATGTCTACGTTCCTGCGCTGCCCCTCAACCCAGCTTAGCGCTTTAGTACTTGTCCTAGCTTGCCTTTCTGTGGCTGTGACAAAGCCCTAACCGAAACAGCTTGGGAAGAAGCTGTTGGAGCCTCCAGGTTATAATCGGTTTTCCAATGAAGCCAGGGCAGACGCTCAAGGAGCACTGCCTACTGGCTGGCTTTGGCTGGCTTTGGCTGGCTTGCTCAGTTACCTTCTTGTACAGCCCAGGCCCACTCACCCACGGTTGGCACCGCCCATAGTGGGATAGGCCTTCCTCCTGCATCAATTAGCATTCAGAAAATGCCCCGCAGACACACCCACAGGCCACTCTGCTGGAGGCAATTCCTCAATGGTGACTTTCCCTTCCAAGGTGTGCCTGCATTTGTGGACAGCAGAGAGAGGGGCAGCTTTCCTGCAAGGGAACAGCAGGGATAAAGGTAGAGGCAAGGATCAGCCATGCTCTGGGCAGTAAGTGCTCTTCAGAGGAAGGTATTCTAAGACAGATGTGCGGAACCACTGAGAAAGCATGAAAAGCTGCTTCCCGTCCAGCCTCTGTCTCTCCCCGGGATCTAGATCCTTCATATTAACAAGTTCCTGGGGGAGGGGGGGATAGTGCAGTCTGGAAACCTCACTTTGACTACTAAGCTCCTAGAGGATTAGGAAGCTGAAAAGAAACTTTGTAAGGTGACAGAAGAGAGGCCAGCAGTCAGTATGCAGAGAAACACCTGCGTATCCGTAAGATAGCTGTACTCTTAAGGCATGAAACCAGTCCAGGGGCTCACCAACAGAGAGCTGTGCAAAGTGGGGCTATGCACATGGTGGAATTTTAGCCACCCTTGAGGAAGAGTGAAATCATGGCAACCACAAGAAAATGGATAGAGCTAAAAATCATTATATTAGGCAAAACAAGCTACACTCAGACAAAAAGTACATATTCTCTCCCACAAGTGGGATGGGATCTAGGGAATTTATATAAGTGTGTGTGTGTGTGTTGTTTGTGTGTGTGTGTTGTTTGTGTGTGTGTGTATGTCTCTGTGTGTGTGTGTGTGTGTGTGAAGGGAGCTATGAAAAAGTGAAGAGCTATAAAAAGAGGGAGGAAAGAGGATCATGGGACACGTGACATAAAAGCAGGCAAGGGAACTGATTGGAGGCAGAGAGGAGGTGAGGGTAGGGTGGGCAGCGGAGGAGAAGGACAAAGAAAAGGAAAGGGTAATGCATGTGTGTATGCAAATTCCACAGAGAGGGGCTGGAGAGACAGGCATTTGCTGTTCTACACTCTAGAGCCCCGGATCTGGCTCAGACAGTTTAAACGGCTGCCTCACCAGCTCCAGATCTGGTGCCCCCTTCTGGCTTCTGAAAGCACCTGCACAGATACAACATACACACACTGGCAACACATACCTGCGAAATATAAATTAAAACAAATCCTTTTTAAAAAGAAAGAAAATACCATAACATAACCCATTGCTTGATATACCAACTAGTTAATGTTTTAAATCCTTTACATTTCAAGCTCACCTTAAAAAATACATTTTTGAAAGGAGTAGAGTCTTTTGTTGGTGTCAGGTGGATGGAACGGAGCCTTGGAAAGCAGGCTGGAGAGCAGGACTGGGAGACGGGATTGCTTCTGAGCTGCCAGGCAGCAGAGAAGCGGGGAGTGTTAGCAAGAAAGCGCTGACACTGTTGTCTGGCAGAGCCGTGAGGGGTCCAAGCTGAGGAAGAACACTCAGAGTTAATTAATATAGGAGGTTGGAAGAATTTGAGTCTCAAGGAGAAAAAACATCTCAGCTACTGAGGGCAAATGTTTAGGCAGGTGGGAACAATCAAAGTCTCCCACTTAATGAGACTGCATTGTGACTCTGTCCACAGGCCCTAAAAGAAGTGGCAATCCATGTCTTAATAAAGGCTCCGATGAACAATTGCAATTCTTTGGCCTAGTTTGAAAAAAAAATGCCTTTTTGCATTAGAAATATTGACTTCCTATTCCAGTAAACCCGTCAAAGAAATTCCACAATGGGCAAATATTTATACACCAGTATAGTAATAAAATCCAAAGTCTTTCCTAAGAAAAAGATAACACGTACACATTTACAAAGCCAACAACCATGACGACAGAGAAAAATTCATGCCCAAGATACATTATTTTAAATCTTATGATTCAATAGCAAAAATAGCACGAGGAAGGAGACAAAATGCATGACTGGGAGCAGACCTTTGTCATGATTTTGCTCTCAGTTGTGTGGCAGCTCTGCTTTTGCAAATGCTGATGGCTGCTTCAAGGTGCATTGTTTGGGCCGAACTGCGGAGAAAGATAAACACTCAGGCTTCTGGGGGACTGGCATCACAAGAGTGACTATCAAAGTTCACAGGAGCTGAAAGACCCTGGTGCCAATTAAAAACCATACAACCCCATCCCAGCAAGGAGGGAAGCTGTTGAATAATTGAATAATCTCAAGCCATTCCAGAGAAGAATAAACAGCTGATGGCCTCGTCCCGCCGAGACTGGATGAGCTGGGGCGTTAGAGGGCTCTACATTCTCTCCGTACTTTGATTGATTATCCCGCTGTGCGACTGTCATTAACAAGGATGTCTTTGAGTCATGTGGCTCCAACAGTAACCAAATCTGGCTGGTCCTTTCATTTTCTCCCCTCACGTGGGGAAGCACCTTGCTGTTTGGAGGAGAGTGGCCTGGCATGTCATTTGAAATGAGCAAACGCTCCATTCACCACCGATGACAATGGGTCAGTCTTTAGATGGCTTTCCACAGTCCTGCCCATGGGCTTGTCACTGGGGTGCTCCTGGTAGATGACAGAGACGTGCCTGCTTGGAATTTGACCTTCTGCTGGAAAGGGCCGGGAGATGCCAAGCCTGAAATGAGAACGGCTGTCCTTTTAAAACTGTATCTGCTTGCTAATTTGTTGATTTCTTTGTGCTTAGCAGAACTCACCACCCATCCCATCATCCCCAAAGGGCTCCATGTGCCATTTCTCTCAGGATTGTTTTCATTTTTAAAGCATCCAGCATTTCATTTCCACAGAAAATCATTTGAAATTGGAGCATTCCCATCTTTGAACAAACCATCAGAGGAAACAGAGATGCTGGGTGGGAGTCCATGGCTGTCCGTTCCACCGGCTTGGTGACTGTAGCATCCATGATGAAGGTGACTATGTAACTTTGGGTGAGCTGCTTTCTCTGTCCCTACCAAAGACTACCCGCTGCTTCCGTTCAGATGAGGGTGCTTTCCTTACTTCCGGGGGTGGCACAGTCTTTGAAAAGAGAAGTCATATGATAACATTTTCGCTCTCCCGCTATAGCTCCCTACACCACCTCTATGGTAACCAGGACCTTTGGCTGATGACAGCCAGTGAAATCAGGGCAGACTGACTCGGCCGCTCAGAGGTGTCTTTCTGACTTCTGCTCACGTTCCAATGTCCCTAAGTCCTGAGTCTCTATGTGGAAGAGAGACCGCTTACCAGTGTGCTTGTAAATGTGTCACAATCAAAAGTCCTTTGTTTTGTTGTGTCCCTTTGTCACCTCTACCAGAGCAAGTATTTCCCATCCTTGAAAGACAATCCTAACGTCACTTTCCCAAGGAGCCTTCCCAGACAGGAACTCACAAAGCACTTCACCACGCCCAGTGTTCTGTCAGTCTGTCAGTCTGCTCTGTGGCCAGCAGAATACTGACCCTTTATTCAGAACACTTGCTGTATTTATTCACCTGAATTTTATACTCTTCCAATGAAATGCTCTCATTGTTAACTTCTTTTTTTTTTTTTTCTTTTTTTTTTTTGATTTTTCGAGACAGGGTTTCTCTGTAGCTTTTTGGTTCCTGTCCTGGAACAAGTTCTTCTAGACCAGGCTGGCCTCGAACTCACAGAGATCCATCCGTCTGCCTCTGCCTCCCGAGTGCTGGGATTAAAGGCGTGCACCACCACCGCCCGGCTCATTGTTAACTTCTAAGGAAATACAAAGATTCTAGACTCTTTAGCAGGAAGCGTGGGGTGGGAACAAGACTTGGTGCTGCTGAATGAAGTAAAACCAATAAGTAAAGCGTGGCCTCGGGGTGCAGACGAGCTGCTGTTGCCTTTAGACATAGCTGTTAAGCATATATAAAAATGTGCCCTATTGAACAAACATCTCAACCTTCCTGGAACTTCCTTCTGAAACTGGGCTTGGCAACAGCTTTCTTTTGTTCCGAATCATTTTTAAGCAACAGTGACATCATGTGGCCACAGAGGAGGCTGACTGTCCCTGCTGAATTTCCAGAGAAGTGTTGAGTGGTAGTTTCCCTTGCAAACAAATTCATTCAAAAGGCAGCTGGTGAACCGAGCACGAATTCCATGTAGGAAGATCCGATAATGCATCTTTGTTCATGGTCTTACCGAAAGGGTCCCACCCAATAAATTCTCAGCAAATCAGACCCAGTTTATTCACAAACTGAACTCAAAGCACATCAGCGCTGGGTCTGCAGACATGCCTGGGATGCAGACTCTCTAAAAGCCTGATTCAGGAACAAGGGACACATGTGTACAGTTTTTCCCACTCGCGGCCACAGGAAGCCTCCCGGGCCAGGTCAGGATCCCCTGACACACAATCAAGAAGATTACAAACAAACAAAAATTGTTTGCTTATTTAAATGAAACTGATTTGGAGTCTATGAGATTGGATATTAGCTGGTCTCACATGAAGACCCACACTTACAAAGATTTGTCACTTCATGTCCTAATGCAGTAATTGCCAAAGGATCAGCTACAACATAGCAGCAACTCTCAAGTGCATGTTACGTCACCAAGAAGACATCTCCCTGCTCAGTGGCTCCAGTTCACTAGGGGCTTGTGTCTAGGCATCTTTGTTAACAATGAAGGTCACACACACAATAAACATAGTAGCCAAGAGAATACAAAAGCAGGCCCAATCAGTTCTGAGTTTAACCAAGTTTCTTGGTGACGTGTTTTCACCTTTGTCTAACATTTTCACGTGGCGCTAACCAAAGATGAGAGCGTAAGTCAAGTATTGTACCAACACCAACGGCTCGTCGGGATCTTAAAAGTCAGCGTCCATTTGCTCAGCAGTAGCTCCTTCCCTTGTCCACCGTTTGCATGAAATGTCACCAGTAAAAAGTCATTTTGAGGTGATTGCTAGAAATTGATGTTTCTAGAGGGGGGAAACTTGTTAAAATAAGTGATGCTTCTAGAACAAGCCAACTATTGAATCTCTTGTTGAAAAACAAATAACAAAAACCCACAGGGTTTCTTGATACCCAGAATAAATATGCTGCTTCTTGTTTTCTTGGTTTGTTTGTCTTTTGGGGTTTTTTGTTTGTTTGGTTGGTTGGTTGGTTGGTTGGGTTTTGTGTGTGTGTGTGTGTGTGTGTGTGTGTGTGTGTGTGTGTGCGCATATGCTGTATAGGTATGTGGGATATGAATATCGTGTGTATGCACATGTATGTGTGTGTGGTATATAGGTATGTGGGATGTGAATATCATGTGTATGCACATGTATGTGTATGTGGTATATAGGTATGTGGGATGTGAATATCATGTGTATGCACATGTATGTGTGTGTGGTATATAGGTATGTGGGATGTGAATATCATGTGTGTGTGTAGAGGCCAGAAGTATCCCAGCTGTCATCACTCATGATGCCCTTCCACCTTGTTTTTTGAGTCAGGATCTCTACCTGACTCAACAACCACAGATTAGGCTAAGCTAGCTGACCAGAGAGCCTCAGAGATATACCTGTCCCCAGTTCTCCAATGACAGAAATGCAGATGTGAAAAACACCTAGGTTTTTAAACAAATGCTAGAGATCAAACTTGAGTCACCATCGATACACCTCCAGGTGAGTTCTGTCCTCAGCCCCAATGCTGATTTTGTTTTTGCAGACACAAATGGAAACGGCCAGGCGGTGGCAGCACATGCCTTGAATCCCAGCCCTTGAGAGGCAGAGACAGGCAGATTCCTACAGAGTGAGCTCCAGGACAGGCTCCATAGCTACTGAGAAACCTTGCCTCGAAAAAACCAACCCCCCCCCCAAAAAAGATGGAAACTTAGCTGAAATCCCTCAGTCTGAGGAAGTCCAAATCCCAAATGCATAAACACTCTTTTCTTCCCAGCTGCTTCTCCACGGAAAGGGAACAGAGGTAAAGAGGAAGGGTGGTAAGAAAATGGAATCCGATCAATGCCAGTCTGTCCTGGATCAGCCCTGTCTCAAACCTGAACAGCAGAGAGCTATGGGGTGCCCTGGAGAGGTGGCTTGTGTGGTAGGCACAGCCTAGGACAGTGCTGCCCACAGTGTCTAACCTTCAAATGAGAGGCTGGCCTGAGCTGATGGATGGATGTCCAGGCCTGATGGCGTCCAGAAGGAGCCCTGTTACCTCGGGACTGCAAAACCTCGGGTGTGTGGGGATTCCCAAGCCTTCATGTTTCTCCTCTTGTAATAAGGGGATGAATATACCTACCTCAGAGGGTTTTGTGATAATGAAATGATACCAAACCCAACTAAACATGTGACGTAGAGCAAATATGTGGGTATAGTCCCATGGTTATTCCCAGAGAGGAGCTGGTGAACAACCCCCTTCCATTCCACTTGCCCTGTGAGCAGAACCTGCTCCAGCTCCACTCCCTAACAGAAGGGCTAAGGTCACCTCAGTTCCAAGAACTGTCACTGCATAGATGACTGTTCATACAACTAACTAACAAGGCCTGGCTGAAAGAGGGGGATCCCTCCTTAGAAATGGTGTTTGTGTTACCCAAAGAGGTCCCAAGAATTCACCTCAGCAAGATGTGGGTTAAAGAGGTGAGAGTTTGTTTCTGGGTTTGTTAGTTTACCCTAGATTGAGAGTGAATTTCAGAAGGAAAGTTGATGATCTAAGAATCTAAAAAGAAAAACTACCCTAAATCGATAGGGCCAAGGTGTGGCAGAGTTGACCTGCTAACAGAACATCTGAGACAAGGTTGTTTCTCAAGTCAAGAGTGCCCAGCACAGGGGAGGAAAGAGGCTAGCTGCCCTTGGTCCTCCCATCTTCACCCTGTCCCTGCTGGGTCTGTCTGAGGGATGAGCATGTTGTATGAACTAATGAAATAAATCAGTATCCGGATGGAGGGGTTAATCTTTGTATAATTGCCCTCCTACCAACTTTAAAATATAATTTAATTGAGTTACCCGTGCTAACAGCATGATTTGCACCAATGCCGACTTTGCTAATAATTGGTACAACACCTATGATAATTAATCTCCTACCTGATTATTCTGATGCTGGTAGCTCAACAAGATAACATAGTTATGTCAAAATACAGTGTGCCAACGAGAAGTGCAGTCCCCTAGTGTTAATACAAGGTCCCTAAAAGAAGACAGCAAATTTTAATGACCTTAGAGATGGATGCATGAGTGTCTGCTTTTGCACTGCATAGTTATGTGGTCTACATATTCATGTATAATGTAAATATGTATTTCAAAAGCCTCTTTAACGTTTTATACCTTTTATTCATTCTTTGGTGACTTCATAGATAAAATTTTTAAATGAAAGAAAGGCAAAGCAAGGGTTAACAGCTGCTTGTAGACTCTGCAGAAAGGAAAAGTCTTTGAGCTAAGGCTTCATGCCTTCACCGCAGTGGGCAGCTCCTCGGATGGCGGAAGCACAGTGTGGCTCCCAGACGAACAAGTAGACAATGAAAGAAAGAGATCTTGTGATCTTTACATCCTTGGCTAGTCTTGAATTCCCCACAGCTGCTCCTGAACAAAGGAACATTCTGGAACTGGAGTTGTCTCCCTTGGGATTGATCATCCCGTGCTTTATTCCTCAAGAGTGGCTGGTCTTTGGTGCCAATGATGAAAGCCAGTTCACAGGCCACAGTGGACATAAAGACTTCTATGATATCCAAGTGTTCGAGGAGGCTGGTGGGAGCAGGCACTGAGCACTCCAGCAGCCCCACTTAGATCTTGGGGACTTCTTGGAGTTAGCTCCTCCCCACTGACCCGAGAAAGCCCCCGAATGCCACTTCAAAGAGATCACCTAGTTTCTATGTTGCAGGGTTTTCTGTGTTTCCACAAGGCAGGTTGTCTGGACACAACACATAACGGCAGTTGATCTTAACAAATGAATGGAGAGAGGCCGGGCAAACACCCACCTGAAGGAATTCACAGTAGCTGCTTGTAGGAGACCCAGGCTCCCTTCAGCAAGATGTCCTATGAGAGAACGCAGGGCTGGGGACATCCTGTGGCAGGATTAAGTCACTGCAAATTTCCACCACCACAAGACTGTTCACACTGTGTAAACTATAATGCTCTAACAACAATTCCTTATTAAGGAATGGAACTGATCTCACTTTTAGAATCACGTTTGGGCCAGTTGACATGTTTATATCATCCAAAGTAAAGTGACCTCAGGCAGGACCTGTCATCAGTTATTCTGACATCACTCCCAAAGGAGCCACCTTCGAAAGGTCAATGAGAGACTGAGCTCCAGCCAGATTTCCTCCTCCCTGTCTCCATCCCGTCCCTCTTGTCTAATACATGCAACCTGGTAGGTGAAGTATGCTTATTTGCTATGCTTGTCATGATAAAGAACCACAGACCGAGCACTTGAACATGGAAATGCTGGTCTCCTAGTTCTAGAGACTGTAAGTTCTTCTTCAAGGTGCCACCAAGGTTGACTCCTCTGTGGGCTAAAGGGGGAGAATGTGTTCCAAGTCCCTGGAGGGGGCTTGCATGTGACTGCCTTCCCCTCTTGTTTTTATGTATGTGTGCAGTTTCTCATTTTTTAAACACCAGTCATATCAGAATAAGGTCAACCAAATACTTATTTTCACTTCAGGTCCCTATAAAGATCTTAGCTCCAAGAATGCATTCTCTAGTGCTGAGAGTTAGGACTTCATGAATGTGAGAAAGGTACATATCCAACCTGGAACACAGGGGTCTGATTAGTTAGCAATGCAAATGGCATCTTCTATAGGTTTGACATACTCTTTGACCAACTGGGAACAACCTGCCACCACATGCTATCATGGAGAGGAAAACACATGGAGAAGTCAGTCACCACAGGTGTGTCCTTGTTGACTGGGATGGTAAAGTCTCGCTAATGTAATCATGTCATAACCATGTGACAGCTGAGCCTATGCTTTCAACTGTATCACACATCTGCATGAAGGCTGAAACCCAGCAGCTCCTGAACATGGTGCAGCCCCTATCCCCAAGATGATCCCTCCAACTTTTGGAACTTTGTCACCTAATAAAATAAAGGGTTCATCTGAACAAGAATAATGAAGGTGATAAAACTCAGTACTACCTTGTGAAGAAGAAGAAGAAGGAAGAGGATGAGGAGAAGGAGAAGGAGGAGGAGGAGGAGGAGGAGGAGGAGGAGGAGGAGGAGGAGGAGGAGGAGAAGTTCTGAAGGAGCTTGCCCAGAGACGAGTAAGGAAGAAAAAATATTGAACTGTCAGATACAAATGGTGGCTGAACAGAACTGGTAACTTGAAATTCTAAAGCTCCCCAAGGTCAGCTTCGGGTGACTGTTATAACCTGATCTTTACAAAACCTGCAATATTTACAATGGCCTCCCAGTCACCGGAAACCGACCCCTGCCCGTCCTTCTTCTAACCACCAGGCCAATGCTCAATTTCTCTGAGCCACGTTTCCTCATTCCAAAATGGCAGCACAGCTTCTAGCACATGAAAGGGCCTCGACAGGTACAAACACGCCCACCACACTCCTTCCTCCCCCAGATCCTCAGAGCGATGTGTAGTAGAGAGCTGCCATTCATCAGCGTAACAATTCAGAAAGAATTCAGCCCCTCAACAAGGGTGCCTGATTTGGGGTGTTGGCACAAAAGAAATCCACCCTGCCAGCCCTCTGTGGCTGAGTAACACTAGCAGGGCTTTGCCACTAGGGATCTTTTCTTACCACCTGCAAGGAACTAAGATTTGAGAGACCGTTATCACATAAAACATTCAACTCTGCCTTGCTGATAGTTTTAACCATGTTTAAATATTTCATAGAGAACATTTTTCTTTGAAATGCTCTTGTCTTGTTTCTTAACTGAAAGTGGCCTGAATTAATGTGGAGGGGCCAGAACATAGGGAAGAAATGAAGGCAGGGGTAGCTCTCGTGCTCAGAAAGCAGAATTCTGTTCAGGATTCCATCTGTCTGCCTGTCTTTGGCTGAGTGGCCAGGACTAAACTTGTCTTGCGGTTCAGAGCTGTCACTCTGAATGGGTGCTTATGGCATTGTTGTGCCTCCAGGGGGCTCCTATGCTGGAAGCTGGGTCCCCAGTGTAGCACAGCTGATGTGTTAGTGCCTTTCATGGAAGATAATTAGGTCATAGGAAACCACCCCTGTGAGTGGGCTTTGGTATTTCATGAGTAGGTTCAGTCCAGGAGGAATAAATTAGTTTTTGAGAGAAAAGGTTCTTATGAAAAGAACCAACATAATGGCTCCACCCTGGTCTTATCTTCCTGCCAGTACCATGTGCTGGAACCTTCATGCTGGCAGCTCAATAAATCTCTTTTCTTTATAGTGCACCTGGCTTTGGATATTTTGTTATAGCAATAAAAAATTAAATAAAACACATGATATTCATCTTGAAGTGAATTAAATCAATATTCAGAAATATTTCCTTTGTGCTTAGCTAGGAAGGTAGTTGATGATTGATATATAGATAATGATAATTGATAGATAGATACATAGATAGATACATAGACACATAGATAACAAACATGTGGAGAGGCGTATTTTGGCCCACTGTTTCAGGGGAATTTCACAAATTCTCTCACCTTTTCCTCCTAGTCTGGGGTACACTTTCCCATCCTTGCACTTAGAGTTAAATCACATGACTTGCTGTGCCAAATTAAATGTGGGCAAACAGGTCAGGGTACCCACTTCAAGCCTGGCCTCCAACATAGCATTTCCCCACATGTTCTCTTGCAGCTACAGCACTAACTTAGGGGGAAAAAGTGTTGCTCCATATGGTTAGTGCTGCTCCTCTGCTAGGGCCCACAGGAAATACTCTGGAGCCAATCTTAACCCAAGTCACAACCAACAATCAAGTTTGGTCATTCAGCTGGTCGGCGGGTCGACTGTTTGGACCATAGCTTAAACTGCAGGTGCCCAGAAAAGTATCAGATATCTAAGCAAAAGCATCCTGTTTCTTCTCACCCCACTTAAGCAAATCTCACATTCTTTTAGGGTAGTGTGTGTGTGTATGTACGCGTAGTAAAGCAGATAAGATGTGGCTGTCTTTACTCAGCAGAGTATGTGTGTGTGTTTGTAAATATCCATGCATATACGGTGTGGTAACAATATAGTGATGGGGTCTTTGGGAAAGTCCTTTCTCAGAGTGAAAACAATGATCCAAACCCAGCTGGGGCTGCGCAGAGGAGCAGTGTGAGGTCTGCAAACAGCAGACCCCTGAGAAAGGGATACATTGGCATTATGGTGTGCTCTTCCTGAGCTTTGTGAAGTAGAAGCAGGAGTACTAAACCTTCATGGTGTACCGAGGCGAGCTCACTAGCACCGTGTGAGTGCATCCTGTGTACAGCTCTGAAGGGGACAGAGGGCACCCTCGCACCTCCTCTGTTTCTCAGGGATCTGACTCGTTTGGAGGAAAGCGATCAGCAGTGATCTGCACACTCCGGAAAAACACGGCTTTCCCAACAGTGTTTGCTTTGGGCTGCTGCCTCTCACATCACCACAGATTTGTCAGCTTAAAGCCACATCTGTTTCTTTCCCCTGATATTCTGGGGCCCAGGGATCCAGCACGGCGTGGCTGGTTGTTCAGGTGGGTCTCATAAGGCTACAAACAAGGTGTCAACTGGATGAGTCTGGGGTAGAAGCTATGGAGGATATATTATCCAGACCCCCTCTCCTTGCTGGAAAAAAATCAGTTCTTATTGCTAAAAAAAACAAAGTTCCATCTCTGTGCTGGCTATTAAGTGGGTGCCACCAGCTCCCTGCTTCTGCAGGCCATCTTCAGTCTGTTTGTCCTGCCTCGTGGCCATCACATCGTGCTGCAGCCTAACTCTTCTCATCTCTGATTTCTAGACCCAGATGTAAACATCATCTCTAATGAGGCCAAGCCAAGCACTCTCCTTCTTAAGAGCAGTTGACTCCAGAGTTTAATCTAATTGGCAGAATCCCTTGTACCATAAAAGAACCAAGTCACAGGACTGTAGGAAGCATCAACTTACCCACAAACCGCATCCACTCCAGGAGAGGGGGATGACCCAAGGCTGGGGTCATTGTGGGGTCATCTCGGGACAGTACCTCCAGCACAGATGAAGGCACTTCCCCAAGCATTCTGAAGGTCTCTGTCTGCCCGGAGCTTCTTAAAGCCTTCAGACTTCGGCAACACTCCTGTTCACCAAAACTCAGCTCGCTCACTCGCTATCTCGGTCCAGAAGGCCCTCCCTAGGTTGCTAGGCAGCAAAGCTAGTAAACAAACCAACACCCTGCCTTTGACCCATCACTTATGTCTTCTTAGTAAGAGTGTGGCCACATGGGAATTGAAAAGATGGTGAGCAAGAAGAAAGCTAAGGATCAACTTGGCTGAAGATCTTTATTGGTAGAAACTTTGGTCCACTCAAAATCAGTAAGGAGGGGGGAATGCCTATCAGGCCTGACATGCTTTCTGAGACCGCTCAATCAAGTTAAGCTGCCTCTTCCATCCCTATTCTCTTGATGCTTGTCCTTTGTACATCAGAGTATTGACAGAAAGTACAGGTTACAGGTGTCACTCAATATTCATGAGTGTTCCGGGATCCATCAAGCATATCAAAATCTCCAGATGCTGACGTCCTAAATATATATGGAGTAGACTTTGCACATAGCCTATGCATATGCTCCTCTAGGCTTCAAACCAACTCCAGATTACTTGTGATTTCCAGAATTATGTAAATATATTTTATATTATATACTATACATTATATAAATTGTTGCTATATCATATTGTTTAAGAAATAGAGATAAGGAAAAAGACCTGTCCAGTACATACACAGTTTCTTTTCAAATATTTCCAGCTGATGGTTGAGTCCAGAAATGCCAAACTGCTATACAGGAGGACTGGCTGAGTACAGCGGAGTCTCATCTACCTCAGTCTCCTTACTCAGGCCGTAGGAAGGTCGAAAGCTTCCTTTAGGTAAGTGTCTCACTCTGCCACACACGTTCAGATCCACACAGAACAGAGACATTTCTGGCTGCTCCTTAGGTTTTGGTTCAACCTCTCAGAAACCAGAAAAGAAATCCCTTTAGTAGACAGTTTACTATCTACTCTGACAGCATCCCACTCCCACCTTCAAGCCATTGCTGCAACCAATACTTGACAAGAAGCCACCAAAGAAGGGTTTGCTTAGACTCATGTTTTCCTGGTGTAGCCCACCATGGCAGAAAAGACATGCCAGCAGGCACAGGACAGTGCTTACTCCCATAGAGGTAGACCAGGAACAGGGATAGTCAGGAAATGAGTTCAGCTATACAACTCTCCACCTGGCCTTCAGAAACCCACTTCTTCCAGCTAGGTCCCGCATCTCAAAAGTTCTATGACATCACCTCCCCCCCCCACACACACACACACAAAAATGCCACCAGCATTGAAGCCTACAAAAAACATTTAAATGGAAAATACCACAGAGAGTGGCTGTAGAGGAGCCACTAGGTAGGGGTGACTGCTACAAATTCAGGCATATCAACAGAGCAAAGCGGGACATTTTGTGAGGGCCACAGAGTGCAAAGAGGCAGGAACTGACTATCACTTAACAGATGGATCACGATAGAAAGGGAAATATTTTTACTCTGTTTGTTTGTTTTTGTTTTTGTTTTTTTGAGACAAGGTTTCTCTGTGGCTTTGGTGCCTGTCCTGGAACTAGCTCTTGTAGACCAGGGCCTCGAACTCACAGAGATCTGCCTGCCTCTGCCTCCCGAGTGCTGGGATTAAAGACGTGTGCCACCACCGCCTGGCAGAAAACATTTTTAAAGAACCAGTGGAAGAAACTAGTGATGTCAGCTCAGATCACCATTGTGAGAAAGAGCCCAGACTTCTGGAAGTGCCATTGTGTCCTTCAAGGTCTCTCCACAAGGCCCCGAAGAACCCAGCAGGACCTATGAAGCACAATGAGGCTCAAAGGCAAAGCAGCCTCCGTGCTCACACGGAGGTTAGAAAAGCCAGACATCTTACGGGTGCTGGCAGGAAAGCAATGGGTTCTGTACTTTCTCGGAGACTGAAACCAAAGGGCAAAGGGAGACCAGACCGCACAGCCTCTCCCGAATGGATGGCCCCTAATTGCCCATTTCCCCCACTGTTCTGTGGTCCTTCACACACACTCCATAAATAAAGTTAATCCAGCTGACTCCTGCATAGAGAACATACAAAAATTCCCGGGCAACTGGGGAGCAGCGGATGTCACCGTCCTCTGCCTCCCGAAGAAGGTGTGTTTCCAGCCCATTGAGAAGCCAGTAACCCTGAGACAGGCAGGAAAAGGGGGTCCATGCCACTTCCTCTGAGAAACCTGTGTTTTATTTCCCAATTTGTGGTCACACACACACACACACACACACACACACCATGGGCCACTTGGTTTCTGCACCACAAGGCAGTGAGACAGCTGTTCTTCCAGCTTACAAGGAGCGGTCGTGTCCTCATCCACTCTTCCTCTACCGCAGAACCCTCACGATGAAGGCCCAGTGGCATTTGTACGCAACCATTCTCATTTTGAAAGGTTTGAGAAAAATCACCTGTGGTAAACTTCTACCTTATCTAAATGCATATGTTACTTATTTGGAAGCTAATGATATTTTCAGAAGAATAAAGGAATATGTTGGCCATTTTATCATTTTAAAAATGTTGACTTACTCACTTGTTAGTCTTTTACAGTACTCTCGGTATGTGTGGTACGTGTGTGACTACACGTGTGTGGGCAGGTGGTCATGCACATCTGCACGTGTGCATGTGGAGGGCAGAGGCTGGCATTGCATGTCTCCCTTGATCACTTTACACTTTATATACTGAGGGAAAGTCTCTTACATGAAACCAGAGCTCTCCAGTATTTCTAGTCTGACCAGCTAGCTTCTTCCAGCAAACCCCTGTCTCCCACTCCTGACATGGGCACCACAACCTCCTGGTTTTCCTCAGGTGCTGGGAATCTCAACTCTGGTTTTCACAATGGCATGGCAAGGACTTTATCCACTAAGATATATCGCCAGCTCTCTTATGGAATTTTTTAAGGGAAAAATTCTATTCATAAAATATTTTTCTGTCTCCGTCATGCTTATGAATTGGTGATGAGGCGAGAGCCACAGATTGTGTGTGGAGTTAGAGAGATGCCATAAGACATGATTCATGGTCTCATGACACTATAATTTATTCGAGAGGTGCTCATTTCTATGATCCTGATTTATATCATTATTAATTCTTAAAGGCAGTATATTCTGCTGTTACCGAACTTATTTAGATCAGTAAGTTTTCAAATTGGCTTATGATCAATTCATAAAAATACTGGGAATAATCAGATCCATAATAAATTGTCCCATAGAGTCAGATATAACTATTATGCAACAGTATATTGAGATGATATTGGTTTTAATCATACCCCCCAAAATGGAAAATTTATACCATTCTCTGCTTAATTTAGATTATAAAATTCACTAGGGAAATCAAGGAATCGGATAGCTGAGAGGAGTTCTTAATAGCAGTTGCAGTAAAACACATTTCACTGCTTGAAATCTGTGAACCTCAATTAATCATGCGCTCAAATAGTTCTTAAAAGTGTTTTATAATCCAAATATTACTATCTCAGTAAGACGTGCCTGTGTGTTTATTAATCCATATCTACTTGCATACTCGCCTTGACCTTCAGTCACGCGCCTTACTACTCAGCAGGCTTCAGGCAAGATGCCCACTCCTCTGTCGAACTGCACAGTTTTCAGTTACTCCACACTGTTTTTCCCAGAAGCATAAAAAATCCTTCCGCACATCAGACGCTCTTCTTAGCGGCAGTAGGAAAATAAACATCACATTCTAAGGATTGTGTGTACATGTGGATACATACATGTGCAGGTGCACATGTGTATGTATATGCATGTATGTGCAGGTACCTGTGTATAGGTATGTGTGTGTATTCACATGGAGTGCATGTGTGTGCTTGTAAACATATATATGCCTATGGGGGGTACAAGGTGTGCATAGGTGCCTATGTGTGTGTGAATGCATGTATATAGGCACATTTGTGTATATGTTTTCTCTCTCTCTCTCTCTCTCTCTCTCTCTGCGTGTACAGACACGTGTGTATGTGTGTACATATGTGTGGAGCCAGGGCATAACCTCAGGCATCCTTCTTCACATACTATCTGCCATTTTTATTTGAGACAGTGTTTCTCATTGGCTTGAATTTGATGAGTTAAATACCTGGCCAATCAGCCCTAGGCATCTGTCTTTGTGCCCAGAGCTGGAGTTACAAGTGTGTACTGCCAGGCCCAGCTATTTACAAAAGTTTTGCAAATGCAGCTCAGGTCCTCACATTTGCCACCTCCCAATCCCATCTTCTAACTTACCACTTAAAAACTAAAACCCCTGTCCAGCTCCTCTTTAATTTTCCAGCCTGACTAAGGAACTCTTGAAGATGCCCACAGAGAGAGGGATGCAACATTCTCTCAGGAGCCACTCCACCAACACACCACCCTTTCCCAGTGTCTCTAGAGCCTTTGCTCTGTGGTGACAGGTCTCTGTGTCATCGAGTGTGGCTCCCTCAACTCTTAGAATTCTGCATGCAACTTCCTTGAGTGAACTTCTCATCTAAACTCTCCAGCTGCCAGTGTAGATCATTGTCCCCCTTTTATAGAAAGGAAGAAAAGCTCTTCCAAGTCTTGACCAATACAATAGGACATGGCTTATCTGTTAAAAGATAGCAGCAGAGAGGAAAGAAATGTCCAGTTCTTCACTCGTCACTCTGCGCCTCCAGCCTTATCCCCTCCTGTCCTGGCTTTCCGTCTCATCTTCCTTGGATGACTTGTTTAATTGACTAGTTCTTAGGAATGCCTAGCACTTACCTGTGTCTACCTCTCTGATCATCTTGCTTTTATAACATAGAATGCCTTCTCACTGAATTCTATGCATCAAAATACTCATCCAGCTTCAGCAGACTGTGGCTCAATGGAAAACAACACAGCCATCAGTACCAATTAACCCAGAAGTGTGACAGAAGGCTAATTATTTATGTTTTCTAAGCAGTTGCTTCCTCAGTACTGAAATGGAGTTAACCTGGATGTGAAATGATCCTGCCATACAGATAATCCAGAGCTGCTTGGTGAGTGTGAACCCTTGGCAAATCATAAACTCATAAACAGAATCTGTTTAATTACCTGATGCTCTGGAAAAGAAGCTGGTACTGCTTCATGATAGTCATGGGTACAGGAGGGAGAGACAAGTCCACACATGCAAAGGCGATGCAAAGCAGGAAACAGGCCTGGGCTCCTCCTCTCCTCCTTCGTGTCTTTGCAAGCTGCATCCTCTGTAGGTTCCAAGTTACACAGGGAGTGCTGTGGCCACAGTTCCCACAATGTGACCACGATGCTGCTCAGCGGGGTGAATGCTTACCCAGAAATGCCTCCAAGGGGATGCTGGAGACCAAGACAGAGGGAAGGAATTAGCATTCCCTTCTTCCAGCATGCATGCACAGAAGCAAGATGATTAGTTCCTGTTATGTTTTGAATGTGAAATGAATTCAACAGGTTGTGCCTTTCAATGCTTGGTCCCCAGCGAGCAGTTCCATCAGGGGAGGTTGTAGGGCATGTGAAGCAGGAGGTGTGACTAGCAGAATCAGGTCTTAATAGGGCAGGACATCAAGGTGGTATCTATTTCTTGTTTTGGACCAAGTTCTCTTCTTCCTGATGCACTAAGATATGAACAAGTCGTGCTGTAAGTTCCATAGCACTATAGCTTAGCTCCATACAAAGATGCGCTGTTCGTGAGCCTCCAAAGTCCCCTGAAACCATGAGCCAAATGAAGCCTTCCTCCCATGAGTTGTTTCTGCCAAGCATTCTGTCACAGCAAGCAGAAAAGTAAGTAGACTGTTCCGTATTAAAATTCTGCTGAGTAACAAGGTATCTACCCGAGCCTAAAACCATACATCATCAAGTTGCATTTAGTAGACTTAAAATTAGTACCACATTTCCATAGCATCCCTTCTCTGTGTGGAAAGAGAAAGCCCTATACCACAGACTCCTTCTGGAAAGAAAGCCAAGGCATCTATGGTGCTTGAGGCAGAGGAGTCTGAACACAGAGATGCTGACGGCAGGACTGATGGCAGAGACCAAGAGAGAGGCCAGAGCACTGGAGCTGCAGAGAAGCAGTGAAGAACGACCCTCTATGTCTCATCTACACACCACCTGGCGTTGCTGCTTTAAACAGGGCACTTGCCCTGGCTTCTCTCAGAGATACCAGGTCCCTTGTGCCGCTTCCTGTTGGATGTCCCATAGACATCTCCAGTTCATCAAGTCAAGAACTAGTCTCTCCAAATCCCTTCCCGCCAAACCCTACCCTACTAAAGCCTTAACAAGCCCTCCCCTACAGCCCTAGCTTAAATACCGCCTTCAACCGGCCATTCAGCAATGGTTTATCTTGCTTTGAAATATCATCTCTTTTCATTGATGTGTCTGTGAGTCCACTTTCTGTCCCAGTGGCAAACATTTGAAATAAAGCAGGCAGTGATTGCTAACTTTTGTTATCCCCCGCCACTCAGGAGCCTAAGGCAAGAGGATAGCCCAAGTCTGGAAGCCAGACTGGGACATACAGTGAGTTCTAGCCCAGTCTTGGCTACAGTGTGAAGCCCTCAAAAGTAAATACAATTTTTTAAAAAATCAGAATAATTTAAAAGGAGGCCAGGTCTAAGCCAGGCGAAGTGGCCTGTTCCTATAATCCCAGCACTAGCAAGGCTAAAGGCAAGAGGACGGTGAGTTTGGCAGTCAGCCTGAGCTACAGAGCAAAGCTACTGAGGGTAATTCAGGAACCTTGGTTTCAGAGGTTTGATCCCGTGGTTGCCTGAACCCACTGCCCTGTGCCTGGGGTGAAGCCAGGCATCTCGGTAGATGTGTATGAGAGAGTGGGGCTGCTCACACATGGTGGCCGGAGGCACAGAAACAGGAGAGAGGAATGGAAAGGGCTCAAGAGAAATCTCTCCCTAGAGGCCTTGCCTCTAAGGACCTGCTTCCTCCAGTTAGGAACCACCTGCCAATAGTCCACAAAACCATAAATCTAATAGTTGGCCAATCTAACTGAGGCCAGAACACTCATGATCCAGTCACTTCCCAAAGCTCCTCCTGAACAGGACTGCTTTAGGGGCCAAGCCTTCTCCACCTCCGTCACTCACTGCCATGCACCATGGGGCCAGCTTTCCCCTCCTGCTTTCAGAGATAAGATCTCATTGTCTCTCATGAATCTTCTCATGCTGTTGATGAACATTTCCTAAAGGGAAATATTTATTGGCGTAGGCTAGAGAGTAGATGATAAGGTGAATTAAAACTATACCCCTTTCAATGACAACATTTGAGCTCACCTTCCAGCCATGATCCTTGTTCATGCCTGATTGGTGTTTTCAAAGCAAAAAGAGTAGAGAGGAATTATGTTGAAAGATTTCTTTGCTTTGTAATTTAGAAATGCATGAACAATTCCACAAACATACTAAATGCTGTAACTCCACTTGTAGAGCAGCCCTGTGGATCAATGCCAAGTTTCTCTGGAAATGAAACACTCCATAAAACACTCTGAAAAATCAATTGGTCAATCCTGCTGTCTCAAGGCAGGCTATTTATCTCTCAGCCACCATGAAAGATTCATGACAATGTAGGACAGGGGATGAGTCCTACACCCTTGCATGTCTCCCTGACCACCAACAGCAGGGTCTAACAGGGGTTGAGCTCATTGCATGTCTCCTTGACCACTAGCAGCAGAGTCTGGCATGGGTTGAGCTCATTGCGTGTCTCCCTGACCACCAGCAATAGGGTCTTGCATAGATTTCTTTTTGTTTAACATTTGCTTATTATGCGTTCTTTTCATTTCTGTTAAAAATCCCAGCTCTTGGCCATTTCACTAAGGCTACCAACCCAGAGCAGTGAGTTCTTGACTAGAGGGCAGGCCTCAAGGTCCCCGCCAGGGAAAGCGGGCCCCTGCTGCTGGGGCTGCAGTCTCTGCTGTGATCTGCTGGACCTGCTCTGCCTGCGCCCCACTTCCATTAGTCCCTGGCTCATTGGGGCATCCAGGAGTTCCTGTGTAGGTGCTGAGAAGTTTCATCGGGACGGGTGAGTGTGTGCTATCCTGGGGCGGACTGTCCAGGTAGAGAGCACAAACACCCCTCCCCCAGCTCCTGCTGCAGGGCTTGCTCTCCTACACACCCGCCCCCACCCCCACCCCCAAACCTGCCTTGTCTGCAAGGTCCTTAGCTGTGGAACAGTTTCCTGCCATTTCACTAAGGCTACCAACCCAGAGCAGTGAGTCCCTGACCAGAGGGCAGGCCTCAAGGTCCCCGCCAGGGAAAGCGGGCCCCTGCTGCTGGGGTTGCAGTCTCTGCTGTGATCTGCTGTACCTGCTCTGCCTGCGCCCTACTTCCATTAGTCCCTGGCTCATTGGGGCATCCAGGAGTTCCTGTGTAGGTGCCGAGAAGTTTCATCGGGACGGGTGAGTGTGTGCTATCCTGGGGCGGACTGTCCAGGTAGAGAGCACAAACACCCCTCCCCCAGCTCCTGCTGCAGGGCTTGCTCTCCTACACACCCGCCCCCACCCCCACCCCCAAACCTGCCTTGTCTGCAAGGTCCTTAGCTGTGGAACAGTTTCCTGCCATTTCACTAAGGCTACCAACCCAGAGCAGTGAGTCCCTGACCAGAGGGCAGGCCTCAAGGTCCCCGCCAGGGAAAGCGGGCCCCTGCTGCTGGGGCTGCAGTCTCTGCTGTGATCTACTGGACCTGCTCTGCCTGCGCCCTACTTCCATTAGTCCCTGGCTCATTGGGGCATCCAGGAGTTCCTGTGTAGGTGCCAAGAAGTTTCATCGGGACGGGTGAGTGTGTACTATCCTGGGGCGGACGGTCCCGGTAGAGAACACAAACGCCCCTACACTAAGGCTACCCAACCAGAGCAGCGGGCAGGCCTCAGCAACCCCCGAAAGGGAGCGCAGGCACCTCCAGCTTGTACTGCAGTGTCGCCTGTGTTCTACTGGACCCCGCCCGACCCCTTGCATTCGGCCTTCTTTACGCGGGTCATTGGAATACCGCGCATCCATGTTTTGGTGTTGAGGAGTTCACCTGGAAGGGAACGGTTCCTGCCCCTACACTGAGGAGATCACCTAGAGAGTTAGTCACAGCAAAGACTGGTCCAAGACATCAGGCCTCTCCTGGCTCCATTTGAAGGAAAAGATGGGCAGGCGCCAATGCAAGAATTCCCCCAACAACTTGAAAGGCAACGTGACATCACCAGGATCCAGGAATCCCGAAATGAGAAGTCTAAACCCTAATACAGAAGAATTAGAAGAATTCGACTCAAAAGTGAATTTTATGAAAATAATAGAGGACCTTAAACAGGAGGTGAAAAACTGCCACAACCAATTAGAGATTACAAACAAAAAGGTAGAGGAAATGAATAAATCTCTCAAAGATACCCAAGAAAACCAAGAGAAACAAGAAAAAGTAATCAAACAGGTAAGGGAAACGGTTCAAGACTTGAAGAACGAAGTGGAAGTAATAAAGAAAACACAAACCGAGGGAAGGATGGAGATGGAAAATTTGAATAAACGAACAGGAACTACAGAGACAAGTACCACCAACAGATTACAAGAGATAGAAGAAAGAATCTCAGACACTGAAGATACCATAGAGAAAATAAACACTCTCATCAAAGAAAACAGCATAACCAACAAATTCTCATCACAAAACATTCAGGAAATCTGGGACACAATAAAAAGACCAAACCTAAGAATAATAGGGATAGAAGAAGGAGAAGAAGTACAGCTCAATGGTCCAGAAAATATATTTAATAAAATTATAGAAGAAAACTTTCCCAACCTTAAGAAAGATATTCCTTTGAAGGTCCAAGAAGCATACAGAACACCAAATCGACTGGATCAAAAAAAAACATCTCCTCGTCATATAATAATCAAAACACAAAACATACAGAATAAAGAAAGAATATTAAGAGCTGCAAAGGAAAAAGGTCAAGTTACCTATAAAGGTAAACCTATCAGACTTACACCTGATTTCTCTATGGAAACCATGAAAGCCAGAAGGTCCTGGATAGATATACTGCAGAAACTACGAGACCATGGATGCAAGCCCAGACTACTATACCCAGCCAAGCTTTTGTTCACTATAAATGGAGAAAACAAAGTTTTCCAGGATAAAAACAAATTTAAACAATACGTAGCCACAAATCCAGCCCTTCAGAAAGTAATTGAAGGAAAATCACAAACCAAGGAGTCCAACAATGCCCACAATAACTCAGACATCTAAAGACCCTTCACCAGCACAACTTGAAGAAGGGAAACACACAAACTCTACTACCAAAGAAAAGAAAGAAAGAAAGGAAAAATGACCGGAGTTAACAACCACTGGTGATTAATATCACTTAATATCAATGGACTCAACTCACCTATAAAGAGGCACAGGCTAAGAGATTGGATACGAAAACAGGATCCAACATTCTGCTGCTTACAAGAAACACACCTCAACCACAAAGACAGACATCTACTCAGAGTAAAGGGCTGGGAAAAGGTTTATCAAGCAAACGGACCTAAGAAACAAGCAGGTGTGGCCATACTAATTTCTAAGAAAGTTGACTTCAAACTAAAATCAATCAAAAGAGATGGAGATGGACATTTTTTACTCATAACAGGAACAATTCACCAGGATGAAATCTCAATCCTGAATATATATGCCCCTAATATAAAAGCACCCACTTATGTAAAAGAAACGTTACTAAAACTCAAGGCAGTCATCAAACCACACACACTAATAGTAGGAGATTTCAACACTCCTCTCTCACCAATGGACAGGTCAATCAAACAGAAACCTAACAGAGAAATAAGAGGATTAAGGGAGGTAATGAATCAAATGGACTTAACAGACATCTATAGAACATTCCACCCAAATAGGAAAGAATATACCTTCTTCTCTGCAGCTCATGGAACCTTCTCGAAAATAGACCACATACTCGGTAACAAAGCAAACTTACACAGTTACAAAAAAATATCGGTAACCACCTGTGTCTTATCAGATCACCATGGATTAAAGTTAGAATTCAACAACAATGCTATCCCCAGAAAGCCTATGAACTCATGGAAACTGGACAGTCAACTACTGAACCTCACCTGGATCAAGGAAGAAATAAAGAAAGAAATTAAAGTCTTTCTTGAATTCAATGAAAACGAAGACTCAACATACTCAAACCTATGGGACACTATGAAAGCAGTGCTAAGAGGAAAATTCATAGCATTAAGTGCCCACTTAAAGAAAACGGAGAAAGCACACATTGGAGACTTAATAGCCCACCTGAAAGCTTTAGAAAAAAAAGAAGCAGACTCACCTAGGAGAAGTAGAAGACTGGAAATAATCAAATTGAGGGCTGAAATCAACAAAATAGAAACACAGAAAACAATCCAAAGAATCAATGAAACAAAAAGCTGGTTCATGGAGAAAATCAATAAGATTGATAAACCCCTATCCAAACTAATCAAACGGCGGAGAGAGAATACACAAATTAACAAAATCAGAAACGAAAAGGGAGACATAACCACAGACTCAGAGGAAATTCAGAGAATCATTAGATCTTACTACAAAAATCTGTATGCCACAAAATTGGAAAATGTTATAGAAATGGACACTTTTTTAGATAAGTACCATATACCAAAGTTAAACCAGGACCAGGTGAACAATCTAAATAGACCTGTTAGTCGCGAAGAATTAGAAGTTGTTATAAAAAACCTCCCCACCAAAAAAAGCCCAGGTCCAGATGGCTTCAATGCAGAATTCTACCAGAACTTCCAAGAAGACCTAATACCTATACTCCTTAATGTATTTCACAATATTGAAACAGAGAAGTCATTGCCAAATTCCTTTTATGAAGCTGAAGTTACTCTGATACCAAAACCACACAAAGACACAACCAAGAAAGAGAACTACAGGCCAATCTCACTCATGAACATCGACGCAAAAATACTCAATAAAATACTGGCAAACCGAATCCAAGAACACATCAGAAAAATTATCCATTATGATCAAGTAGGCTTCATCCCAGAGATGCAGGGCTGGTTCAACATACGCAAATCTATCAATGTAATCCATCATATAAATAAACTGAAAGAAAAAAACCATATGATCATTTCATTAGATGCTGAAAAAGCATTTGACAAAATTCAACATCCCTTTATGATAAAGGTCTTAGAGAGATTAGGAATACAAGGGTCGTTCCTAACTATAATAAAAGCTATTTATAGCAAGCCGTCAGCTAACATCAAATTAAATGGAGAGAAACTCAAAGCTATTCCACTAAAATCAGGAACACGACAAGGTTGTCCACTCTCTCCATACCTCTTTAATATAGTGCTTGAAATTCTAGCAATAGCAATAAGACAACATAAGAGGATCAAAGGGATTCAAATCGGAAAGGAAGAAGTTAAACTTTCATTATTTGCAGACGATATGATAGTGTACATAAGCGACCCCAAAAACTCCAGCAAAGAACTCCTTCAGCTGATAAACACCTTTAGTAGCGTTGCAGGATACAAGATCAATTCCAAAAAATCAGTTGCCCTCCTATACACAAAGGATAAGGAAGCAGAGATGGAAATCAGAGAAGCATCACCCTTCACGATAGCCACAAATAGCATAAAATATCTTGGGGTAACCCTAACCAAGGAAGTAAAGGATCTATTTGACAAGAACTTTAAGTCAATGAAGAAAGAAATTGAGGAGGATACCAGAAAATGGAAGGATCTCCCTTGCTCTTGGATAGGGAGGATCAACATAGTAAAAATGGCAATTCTACCAAGGGCAATTTATAGATTCAATGCAATCCCCATCAAAATCCCATCAAAATTCTTCACAGATCTTGAGAGGACAATAATCAACTTTATATGGAGAAACAAAAAACCCAGGATAGCCAAAACAATCTTATATAATAAAAGATCGTCTGGAGGCATTACCATCCCTGACCTCAAACTCTATTACAGAGCCTCAGTATTGAAAACAGTTTGGTATTGGCATAAAAACAGAGAAGTCGACCAATGGAACCGAGTAGAAGACCCTGATTTTAACCCACAAACCTATGAACACCTAATTTTTGATAAAGGAGCTAAAAGTATTCAATGGAAAAAAGAGAGCATCTTCAACAAATGGTGCTGGCAGAACTGGTTGTCAACGTGTAGAAGAATGAAAATAGATCCATATCTATCACCATGCACAAAACTCAAGTCCAAATGGATTAAAGACCTCAATATTAGTCTGAACACACTGAACCTGATAGAAGAAAAAGTTGGAAGTACTCTACAACATATGGGTACAGGAGATCACTTCCTACGTTTATCCCCAGCAGCACAGACATTAAGGGCAACATTGAATAAATGGGACCTCCTGAAACTGAGTAGCTTCTGTAAAGCAAAGGACACTGTCACTAAGACAAAAAGGCAACCCACTGACTGGGAGAAGATCTTCACCAACCCTGCAACAGACAAAGGTCTGATCACCAAAATATATAAAGAACTCAAGAAACTAAACTTTAAAATGCTAATGAACCCAATAAAAAAATGGGGCACTGATCTGAACAGAGAATTCTCAACAGAAGAAATTCAAATGGCCAAAAGACACCTAAGGTCATGCTCAACCTCCTTAGCGATAAGGGAAATGCAAATTAAAACAACTTTGAGATACCATCTTACACCTGTCAGAATGGCTAAAATCAAGAACACCAATGATAGCCTTTGCTGGAGAGGTTGTGGAGAAAGAGGCACACTCATTCATTGCTGGTGGGAATGCAAACTTGTGCAACCACTTTGGAAATCAGTGTGGCGATTTCTCAGGAAATTTGGGATCAACCTACCCCAAGATCCAGTAATACCACTATTGGGAATATACCCAAGAGATGCCACATCAAATGACAAAAGTATCTGTTCAACTATGTTCATAGCAGCATTGTTTGTAATAGCCAAAACCTGGAAACAACCTAGATGCCCTTCAATGGAGGAATGGATGAAGAAAGTGTGGAATATATACATATTAGAGTACTACTCAGCAGTAAAAAACAATAACTTCTCGAATTTTGCGTGCAAATGGATGGAAATAGAAAACACTATCCTGAGTGAGGTATCCCAGACTCAAAAAGAGGAACATGGGATGTACTCACTCATAATCGGTTTCTAGCCATAAAATAAAAGACATTAAGCATATAATTTGTGATCCTATAGAAGCTAAATAAGAAAGTGAACCCAAAAAAAATCATATAGTCATCCGCATGGAGAGGGGGAAGTAGACAAGATTCCAGGGCAAAAACTGGGAACTTGCGGGTGAGGTGGCATGGGGCAAAGGGGAAATGGGATGAGAAATATGAGAAGGGGAGGATGGGAGGAGCTCGGAGGATTGGGATGGTTGGGATATAGGAAGGATGGATACGGGAGCAGCGAAGTATATATCCTATCTAAGGGAGCCATCTTAGGGTTGGCAAGAGACTTGACTCTTGAGGGGTTCGCAGGTGTCCAGGAATATGTCCCCAGCTGGTACCTTGGGCAACTAAGGAGAGGGAACCTGAAATGACCCTATCCTATACTGATGAATATCTTGCATATCACCTTAGAACCTTCATCTGGCGATGGATCGAGGTAGAGACAGAGTCTCAATTTGGAGCAACGGTCTGAGCTCTTAAGGTCCAAATGAGGAGCAGAAGGAGGGAGAACATGAGCAAAAAATCAGGACCACGAGGGATGCACCCACCCACTGTGACAGTGGAACTGATTTATTGGGAGCCCACCAAGGCCAGCTGGTCTGGGACTGAATAAGCATGGGTTGATTCCGGACTCTCTGAGCATGGCGGTCAATGAAGACTGATGAGAAGCCAAGGACAATGGCACTAGGTTTCGATCCTAATACATGAACTGGCTTTGTGGGAGCTTAGCCTGTTTGGACGCTCACCTTTCTGGACGTAGATAGAAGGACCTTGGTCTTCCCGCAGGGCAGGGAATTTGGACTGCTCTTCAGTATCGAGAGGGAGGGGGAATGGAGTGGGGGGAGGAGAAGAGGAGTGGGGATAGGGGGAGGGAAGTGGGGGGAGGGCAATATTTGGGAGGAGGGGAGGGAAATGGGAAATGGGGAGCAGGTGGAAATTTTAATTAAAAAAGAATAAAAATAAATAAATAAGTAAAAAAAAAATCCCAGCTCTTCACTATTTTAAAAAATGATGCCTAAGATTAAGAGGGCATGGACAATCGTAAGTTACCGAATCCCCAGAGCAACAGAAAGTGTGCCATTAAATTTGGGAGATTTCAGAAGGACAAATATAGTATGTGAATTTATGAGTCGTTATTATTCAATAAGTAAAAGATAACCAATCTACAACCCCGACTCAGAGAAATGAGGTAAAGAGAAGGTCTCTTGGGGCAGGGGAATGCATGAATCTCCCTGGAAAGGGGAAATAGAATAGATTTTGCAGGCAGACTGGTGACAGGTGGGGAGAGGATTCAGTGTGGAGGTAGGGTAAGATGGAGGGATAGAGCTGGGGCTAAATGGCTGAAATTGGGGAGCACTTAGTGGTGCTGTGGAAACCCAGTGCAGCAGAAGCTCCCTAGAATCTACGGGGATGACCCTAGCGAGAGTTCCGAGCAGTAAAGGGTGCGGAGTCTGGAGCAGACACTGCTTGTAGCCAAGCAAGACTCCCGGTAGTGGGACTGGGTTGCATCAGGTTGCATTGTCGGCCAAGGAGGCTGATGCTTGGAAAGAAGGTCGCTCTCTGCACACCTAGAGAGGGACCCTATTGCTGAGGACAACATCCACACAGCTCACTGAACACAGAAGGTCCAGCTGGTGCCTCTACAGAGCTTTCAGCCTGGGGTTCTAGGCTCTTTGATGCAGGAAGAAACACTGTAGGCTGCCAAAAGAGAAATATGGACACCAAACCATCCAGGAAACCTGTGTCCTACAATCTGCCCTGCCTGCAGGATGTGCTGGGACAATGGTGAAACAGAGCTTGTGGGAGTGGCCAACCAATGGGCTATTTAACTTGAGGCCCACCCCACAAGAGAGAGCCTGTTGAAATAACCAGGCTAGCTAAGGGATACAATAATTATATTTTTATTTATTATGAGGGGGAAACTCACAAAACAGGAAATGAGAAACCCAAGCACAGCAGTGTTCCATGGGAATGGTGCAGAGAGCACCATTATCTTAAAGATAATTATCTTAAAGATAATTGGCTAACAAGGTTTCCCCCATCATCTCCCCCTTTTGTTTAAATAAGAATGATCCAAACCCAATACACAGACGACCAGACAGGAAGTAGAGGTGGGGCAATGAGAATTCTGGGAAGAGGGAAGTTTCAGTCTGCAATCATCACCCAGACACAGAGGAAGTCAGACACAGAGCAAGCAAGATGTGACTACCTTGCTGACAAAGGTACCAAGCCACATGGCTAACACAGACAAGAATTGTGAGCTAATGTAAGTTATAAGAATTAATAAGAAACCTGAGCTACTTTGGCCAATCACTTTATAATTAACATAGACCTCTGTGTGTTTATTTGGGTCTAAACAGCTGTGAGACCAGGCAGGACAGAAACCTCTGTCAACAAGAGCCCATGACTGACACTGGATAGCCAGGAACCCAAGACTGGATAGCCCAGAGACCTAGGGTACAACCAAACATAACCGGTCTGAAAGGGGAAAAAATTCAATGAAGTGATTTTTATGATATTCTGTAATACTCATAGATGGGTGCCTTGTCCAGTCATCATCAGAAGGGCTTCCTCTGGCAGCAGATGGGAGCAGAGACAACCACAACTGGACAATATAGGGAGAGTCTAAATTGAAGGTGTTCATGGGAGCTCAGCAAATCCCATGGAAGAGGGGAAGGAAAGATTGCAGGAGTCAGGGCAGACAGAGGACACCAGAAGAACACAGCTCACTGAATCAACTAAGTAGGGTGCAAATGGGTTCACAAAAGATGAAGCAGCAGCTCTGAGCCTGCAGGGGTCTGAACCAGGTTCTCTGCAGACATGCTGTGGCTGTTAGCTTTTGGGGGGCTCCTAACTGTGGAAGCAGTGTGTCTTTGGCTCCTCGACCTACTCTTGGGACTCTTTTCCTCCTAGTGCGTTGCCTTGTTCTACTGTATCCTTGTTCTACTGTATCCTTGTTCTACTGTATCCTTGTTCTACTGTATCCTTGTTCTACTGTATCCTTGTTCTACTGTATCCTTGTTCTACTGTATCCTTGTTCTACTGTATCCTTGTTCTACTGTATCCTTGTTCTACTGTGTCCTTGTTCTACTGTGTCCTTGTTCTACTGTGTCCTTGTTCTACTGTATCCTTGTTCTACTGTATCCTTGTTCTACTGTATCCTTGTTCTACTGTATCCTTGTTCTACTGTGTCCTTGTTCTACTGTATCCTTGTTCTACTGTATCCTTGTTCTACTGTATCCTTGTTCTACTGTATCCTTGTTCTACTGTATCCTTGTTCTACTGTGTCCTTGTTCTACTGTATCCTTGTTCTACTGTATCCTTGTTCTACTGTATCCTTGTTCTACTGTATCCTTGTTCTACTGTGTCTTGTTTTGTCGTGTTTGGTTGTTGTCTCTCGGAGGCCTGCTCTTTTCTGAAGGAAGACAGAGGGGGACTAGACTGGGGAAGGGGGAGTGGAGAAGAGGCTAGGAAGCGCAGAGAAAGGAGAAACTGTCAGGATGTATAGTATGAGAGAAGAATCTGTTTTCAAAAAAACATTGTGGGGATTTGCTTTCTCTGGGGAGAGGTCCATCTTGCACTTCTGCCCCCTCTTGGCTGACCAGCAAAATTAAATCACGGTGATATACTCTTCCAGAGCTGAGGAACAAAAGCAGATTCCCAAACCCCTGGGCATCTGGGATTCCCAACTGACCATGAGGGAAGGGTGGAGACTCAATTCTGTCAGCAACTTTAGGAACTGTCCTAGGAGAGGCACCCTTTATCACACTGGGGGTAACGACAAGGAAGAGATGGAGAGAGTGGTGTGGGTTGGGATGAGCCCAGCTCCCCACCACGTGCATGTGCAAAGGACCACAAAGCCAATAGAGGAGAGACTCCTAGCTCTCTCTAGACTTCATGAGCCTCTGGATGCCTCCCCCCAGCCCTTAATGCAACCTTTAAGTATTGGAAGTACATGGTGCAGTAGTTTAAATGTAATTGGCCCTTATAATCTCATAGGGAGTGGCACTACTAGGAGGTGTGGCTTTGTTGGAGTAGGTATGGGCTTGTTGGAGGAAGTGTGTCACTGTGGGGATGGGCTTTGAGGTTCTCTATGCTCAAGATGCTGCCCAGTGTCTGAGTCTGCTTCCTGTGACCTTCTGATCAAGATGTAGCCAGCACCATGTCTGCCTACTTACCGCCATGTCCCTACTTCATAATGGGCTGAACCTCTGAACTGTAAGCCACCACCCCAATTAAATGTTTTCCTCTGTAGAAGTTGCCAAGGTCATTGTGTCTCTTCCCAACAATAGAAACCTTAACTAAGAAACATGGCAAGAAACTCAGGAACTTTGACAATGGGAGGAGACTCAAAATTAATGTAATGCCTCCTAATTGTATATGATGTTAGGAAAAGAAATCGTGGGAATTCCACACCGAATCGAAGACCTGGATATTAATCCACACACCTTCGAAAACCTGATTTTTGACAAAGAAGCAAAAAATATCTAATGGAAAAAAGAAAGCGTATTTAACAAGTGGTGCTGGCATAACTGGATATCAACCTATAAAAGAATGAAAATAGACACCATGCACAAAACTCAAGTCCAAATAGATCAAAGACCTCAACATAAAGCCAGCCACATTGAACCTCATAGAAGAGAAAGTGGGAAGTACACTTGAACGCATTGGCACAAGAGACCACTTCCTAAATATAACCCCAGTAGCACAGAAACTGAGAGAAACAATAAATGGGACCTTCTGAAACTAAAAAGCTTCTGTAAAGCAAAGGACATGGTCAACAAGACAAATGACAGCCTACAGAATGGGAAAAGATCTTCACTAACTCCATATCAGGCAGTGGTCTGATCTCCAAAATATGCAAAGAACTCAAGAAATTAGTCATCAAAAGAACACATAATCCAATTAAAAAATGAAGTACAGACCTAAACAGAGAACTCTCAACAGAGGAATCTCAAAAAGCTGAAAGACACTTATGGAAATGTTCAACATCCTTAGTCATCAGAGAAATGCAAATCAAAATAACTCTGAGATTCCATCTTACACCTGTAAGAATGGCCAAGATCAAAAACACTGATGACAATTTATGCTGGAGAGGTTGTGGGGTAAAGGGAACACTCCTGAATTACTGGTGGGAGTGAAAACTGATACAGCTCCTTTAGATATCAGTGTGGCAATTTCTCAGAAAATTGGGAAACAACCTTCCTCAGGACCCAGTAATATCACTTTTGGGTATATATCCAAAGGTTGCTCAATCGTACCACAAGGACATGTGCTCAACTATGCTCATAGCAGCTTTGTTTGTCATAGCCGAAACCTGGAAAACATCTAAATGCCCCTCAACTGAATAATGGATAAGGAAAATGTGGTACATTTACACAGTGGAGTACTACACAGCAGAAAAAAAAATAATGACATCTTGAATTTTGCAGGCAAATGGATGAAGCTAGAAAACATTATTTTGAGTGAGGTAACCCAGGACCAGAAAGACAATTATCACATTTACTCACTCATAAGTGGTTTTTAAACATAAAGCAAAGAAAACTAGTACACAAATCACAATCCCAGAGAACCTAGACAACAATGAGGACCCTAAGAGAGACATACATGGATCTAATCTACATGGGTAGTAGAAAAAGACAAGATCTCCTGAGTAAATTGAGAGCATGGGAACCTTGGGAGAGGGCTGAAGGGGAGGGGAGAGGCAGGGAGGGGAGCAGAGAAAAATGTAGAGTTTAAAAAGTCTAGCTATAAAGCCTTTAGAAGCCAAAAAGAAAGAGAGAGAGAGAGAGAGAGAGAGAGAGAGAGAGAGAGAGAGAGAGAGAGAGAGAGAAAGCATGACTAACCTAGGGTTAAAATTATGTTAATGTTAATGGAAAACCTGGAAAGCACAGCCCAGGGAGGAGAGAAAGGCTGGAGCCCATGTTACTGGGTTCACATGCAAGCCACCTCCACACACTGACTCCTCTGCTTCGCTGGCCTTGACTTTTACCCACCCTCCATGTGCAGCCATTACCAAGACCCAGTCAAATTCTGCTCCGTCCCTCATGGTATGATATCATTTGTTACTTACTGTTTTCTATTTCCTAAATTCATGTTCAAGTTGGAGTCAGTGACAGTGATTACCAGTTACCCTCTGGTTTTCTTTCTGCCCTTCCCCCTTTAGGTGAGGGTACCTCAAGTCCCTCAAGTCTGGCTGTAGACACCAGGAAGACCCCTTGTGGCAGAGTGGAGCCAGTGACAACTGCGTGAAGAGAAGTAATGAAGTTTTGCGTTGACTGTGACATTCCTGTCTCCCTCCTGAGAAAGGCAAGTGCCAGATTAAATCCGCCCTGAAAAGGACAAGGCCATCTGAGATGACAAAATAATGCATGGAAAAAGTCCGGAACCGTAAGGAAGTCCAGGGGCCTGCACCCTTGACAGCCCCTCTGGAGACACACCTACCTATTTCTACAATACTGCATCTTATGAGCCTCGCTTACAGCTCTTATCCATCGACCCAGCAAGATCCTGTGCAGTGACGGCCACTAGAAATTTGGGTTTTGATTAATCTGTTCCATTTACTGAAAAGATTATGTAGCTGTTAACTAGCATAACATTTACTCAAATGGCAATTAAAGTTCATTATTGTGCCACAAAATCATAAACACACAATTTAGGGAAAGGCTGATGAAAGAGAAGCAAAAGCGAGCCGTGGTGAAAACAACTGCAGGTACGAGGGCATGCGGGTATGCGGGCATGCAATATGCAGATGTGGATATGAGGGCATGAGGGTATGCGGGCGTGCAGGTATGTGGGGATGCAACATGTGGCCATGTGGATATGAGGGCATGAGGGTATGCGGGCATGCAATATGTGTACATGTGGGTATGCAGACATGTGGGTATGCAGGCATGTGAGTATGTGGGCAGGCAGGTATGCGGGCATGCAATGTGTGGACATGGGGGTATGCTGACATGCCGGAATGCTGACATGAGGGCATGCAGATATGCGGGCATGTAAGTATGCAGTTATGTGGGTATGAGGGTGTGCAAGTATGTGGGCATTTGGGCATATGTACATGCGGGTGTGTGGGTATGCAGGTATGCAGGATGTGGGTATGTGCAAACACAGAAAGAGTAAGGTGTACAAGAAAAGCCCAAGTGAAGGTCCTGAAAGTCACCTTCAGCTTAGTTATTATCTGGTCTCTTACTCGGTCACATAGTCCAGGGGACAGCAAAACATCCAAGACCACCCCATCCTCTGTCTCCTGACAGACATCCCTCATGCCCTCTCGACAACTAGCCGAGGTGGACGGACTTCATGCACCATGTTAGGTGGCAGAGCTGACACTAGAGAGTCGGTCAGCTTGGGCTGTCTGACCTGTGCAAACCAGGGAAGGGTACAGCATTCAGGGAATGAACCAGGGAAGCAAATGACACACCCTCTTTGTGGAATGCTGCATGTTGTAGGTATTCCAACCAATTCTTCCCTGGGGTCCTAACTCCTAGACAATGTGCCTGCGAGGATGCAGACCAGAAACACCTAGATGCTCCCTGACCTGTGTGGTCCTTCTCTCCATGGCTCAAAACCTGCTCCAAACTTCCCTGAGTCTCCAGAAACTAAAACTGCTTTTTTGCCTGGGGTCAATATGGAAGCAGAAAAAAAATGCGTTTTTAAACTAGTTTTCAGAAAATGATATTGATCATTTTAACTTCCCATCTGGAATTACTTCACACACACACACACACACACGTGGGCAGAGTTTGCCTCTATCTCTACATTTAATCATTACATGGATGCAGAACAGAATGGACTTTAAAGGTAGCCAGTGTAAGACCTTCTCTCTCCACCAGAGAAGGGCTTGCTAAATGTTTCCTTCAAGACTCTGCCGCTACAAGAGAGCTCCAATTCTCCCTCTTGGACCTCACTCAACTGTCAGAGTAAATACAATGTAGTTCAGCTTTTAAGTAAATTGCTTTCACATGTGTGGAGAGGAAAGTCTCCAATTTTTTTATGCCTAAGCTAAAGCTGAGCTAAGTTGAAAACAACGCTCTACTCGGTGAAAAGCTCAAAGCAGGACGGACCTGCTGTGCAAGGAATATTCTGCTTAGCCCAGGCGAGTCAATTCAGATCTCCCAGTTTGGGCTTCCAAACTCAGATATAAAAATGCCTAGCACAAAAAAAAAAAAAAGAATGCCATCAGGCAGTTTAAATGGTCTGATGTGTATAAGTTGGAGTGCCACAATGCTGGTGTTCTCCCATAAATACAAACTCAATATTTTCTATCCCTGCTCTCCCCTTAAAATAAAATAGCATTTTAGCTTCTGCACAGCAATCTGTGACTACTTACATTCTGACCTCTATCTTTTTCTATATTTTCCCTCAACCCTTCCTTCATGAGTATTGCTTTCATGAATAATAAAAAAGACAGATTACAAAGATGTCATGTGACCTCTGAGAAGAAAACTTGTTGCTTCTTCAATTTACCTTCATGTCTTTCCTAGCTTCCCAAAACAAACTTCAAGGGACTTTAGCATCTAAGTTAGTTTTTCATTGATAAAAATAATAGGAAAATTTGCCATCATGATGACCACTTCAGTTCTTTTTCTGAAGTCCATGCTACCAGAAAACAAGCATGAAAAACTCAACATTACGTTGGAAACTACAGATCAGTGGTGATTTTTTGAGACGAGGTCTTACAGTGTGCAGATTGGCCTGGAACTCTTGGTAATCCTCGTGCCTTAGCCTCCTGAGTGGCCTATCTTTCCATATCAGATTAGAAAATGGGTCTTGATGTAAACTGATCTAGTCTTCTAAAATCTTTGGTGGCTGTCTATGTGTGTTAGAGTATGTAAGCATCCCATCATCAGAGTGACCACTTCATATCCAGCAGGTGTCCACTAAAAACAGCTTCCAACACCATCCTCTCCTAGACAGGCACTAGCACATTCACTGCGGACACAGAGGATGTGGACCTTCCTTAGCACCATCCGCTGAGGCTTTATTATGTTAAAAATGAGAGGCTGATTGGGTCCACAGGATGGGTCTTGGTCAGCTGTCACCCTCAGAATCTGAATTCAACTAGACATGCCACCACAACTGTTGGTGGTAAGCAATGCATACAAACGTATGTTACAGTTATTAGTCATGCGATGTAGAAAAGCTCCTGGGTGTCTACATCTTTCGACACTTGAGGAAATCACATCTGTAAGATAGAAATACAGGAACGCCCTCTTTCCCTTATGCCAGCTCCCAGTGCTGTCCCCCACCCCCACCTCTCTCTCTCTCTCTCTCTCTCTCTCTCTCTCTCTCTCTCTCTCTCTCTCTCCCAGGATGGTCTTAACCTCCTCCCCAGCCTCCAGAGTGGTGGGATTGCAGCTGTGCATCCCAACACTGGGCTCAGTACCATCACTTCAACTGATTTTTCTCTACCATGCAACAGTGAAGGAAAACCTCCTACTCTCAGCTGGGAATGAGTCTTAGAATTACATGACCCTGGTCCTGCTGTCACCCCACAAGCTCCACCCAGGTCCCCAATGCTATCGATATCCCAGATATTATTTTAACAATAGCTACAAAGAGCATTAAGTCTGTGAACATCTGTGCCTAGGGAACTGTAGGCAGCAACCGTGAGAGGGTGGGACAGGGGTCACTGAACATATCCACACTATTAAAGGAGGTGAGAATTAGCAGAGGCACTTAGAGGAACTTCCAAGAGTCACTAAAGGTGATCAAAGCCTTTTCTCCCTCAATAAGACCTTAATTGTGCTGAGAGTTGCCATAGTTAAGCAGTGGGTAGCAAATAAAATGCCCTGGCTCTCTTTCCAAAGTGAAGCAAGGAAACTGTGAAACTGGGTTTCAACAAGAACAATTTTCAAACTACTGCCAGGGAAATTACCAGAACATGAGTCTCAGAGGCAATGCCAACACAGAAGCTGGCGTTCTCACCACAACCTCCACTGATCCCCGCAGAGTCGCTGGGTGAGGTGGGAGCAGGGTTTGGGCAGCAGAGGTGTGTATGGGTGCGTGTGAGCAGGTGGTGTAGGAGTGTCCGTGTGAACAAGCTGAGGTCACACCTGAGATAGGCACAGACATGGCTAGCACTCACAGGCGTTTTTCCGAGTCCAGGGATGGTTTAATTTGGTTTGTATCTTACCATATAGCCCCAACTGGTCCCAATCTCACAATCCTTCTGCCTCAGCCACTCATATGCTGGATGGGGAACACTTTGGAGTAAAAACAGTTGATCTTGGAGCCTGCTATCATTCGAATCTTAGCTTCCAAAGGCAGCTGGTAACAGCTTGGTGGCATTGGGAGGTGGTGATATATTAAGAGGTGAATGAAGCCTAGTAGAAAGAAGTTGGGTGACTGGCATATGTTATTGAGAATATTGAGACCCTGTTCCTCAGCTGCCGTGAGGTGAACTGGTTCCCTCTGTTCCACGCTCCCTTTGTGGTGCACTGTGCTGTCACAGGTCCAAACAGGATCAAACAGACCTGGAGTGACGCTCTGAAACCATGAGTCATAATCAGCATTTTCTCTTATTAGCTTGATGGCTTCGATATTTTGTCACAGTAACAGAACTCTCGCTAACAAAGATTCCTTCCTTCACCTACTCCACTCATTGCCAGGACACCGCCTTCCCACAGCTGGTTTTCGTGACAGAACAGGTTTTGTCTCCCAGGAGATGGGGTGTGCTGATAGACTCCTCTAGGCTTCTGAAGCACTCAGCTCACATTGTGATAATCCTCTTTGTCAGTTTCTAGTTACTCGACTACTGAGGGTCCAGAATTGGAAGTAGTTATATTTGTTTCCCAGTGCTCTATAGCATGCCTGGCACATAGGTCAAAATGTGTTAAATGAATTCATGAGCAGAGTAAAAGAAGGAAGAAATAGGGCCAGGCGGTGGTGGCGCACGTCTTTAATCCCAGCACTCGGGAGGCAGAGGCAGGCAGATCTCTGGGAATTCGAGGCCAGCCTGGTCTACAAGAGCTAGTTCCAGGACAGGAACCAAAGCTACAGAGAAACCCTGTCTCGAAAAAAAAAGAAGAAGAAGGAAGAAATAAAACTGGCAGAAGAGTGAGAAAATGTGGGAGGAAGAAGGAAAAGATGGATGGCAGGCATGGGAGGAAGAGGGGAAGTGACGGATAGAGGGGAAGGGATAGATGGCAGGCGTGGGAGGAAGAGGGGAAGTGACGGATAGAGGGGAAGGGACGGATGGCAGGCATGGGAGGGAAGAAAAGAATGGACAGATGGCAGGTAAGGCTCCCTTAACATTTTTCTCAAGCACTTTGTTAGGCTTTCGACCGTTCCCTTCCATCCCAGTTTGCTGTGCTGTCCCCTCAATGTACCATTTGAACAATCTGGCCAACCAATATCTGCTAAGGAATTAGTGAGTCTGAGGGCACGTTAATTCCTGGGCAACCTCTAAACAGATACAGAACAGCCTCTGGTTTATTTCATAATCCACTATTAAGTCCTACAAAGATGTAAACAGCATGAATCAGCACCTAGTTCAGATTGATCTGAGACCTGATAAAACCAAGATAAAAGACACCAAAACACCTGACTAAACCATTTCATCTTTATTTTTCAAATTTCAACAAGCAGTAGATTGAATATGAGTTTCTGGGGTGGTCTTCTTCTCTAGTACTCAGCCTATACTTGAGTACTGTGCCATCTAGCATTCCTATGGGTCCGATAGCCATATAGGAAGCTCAGAAGGTGAGATCTGAAACAAGGATATCCGTCCTGGTCTACAGGCCACGGGCATCTGAACATAGTCATGAACATTGACCAAGATATTTGTAGATGACAATGCCATTGCAATGCCAAAATGCTGGACATGCTTGGTCTAGAGAAAAACTCACCTGAGCCAGCTCCACTCTGGAGTGACAAGCCTTCAGTGGCTTCTCATTTGCATTCAGCATGAGGCTGACATGTTACATCAGCTGTAAGCCACTCACCTATATTTTCATATTCCATAAACCAGTCTCTACCTCTTTCTGACTAGACTCTTCAAGGACGATATTAACTAAAACAGTCTGGGGCACACCTATAATCTCAGCACATAGGCGGCTGAGACAGATAGTATGAGTTGAAATTTCGGGACAAGGATAGTGGGGAGCTGCACCTGTGTTAAAGATGCTATAAGGCCAAATGGCTGAACTTGACAATCATGAAAATTCAAACTGTGGAAGACCAGAAACAAATTGCCCAGACCTTTCACAGCCCATCTATTCCTGAATCTGATGTGTCTACCATAACATTATTATGGCTACCAAAACGTTTATAAAGTGTATTCTTAGCAAGCCATTAGCTCCCACCAATTCAGAAACTGAGAATGCCACCAGATAGTATCTGAAGCCAATAACAGATATCCTCCCACTTTACCAAACACTGCTTGCCTAATATACCCACCAATGTGTTTGAACAGTAGCTTAGTTTTCAACTTCCTTTGTTCTGTCACCATAGGAACGTCATTAGACTGTTACCATGTTGGAGATGATATTTGGTGCCATCTAAATTGGTGTTCCCAAGTCATGGTCATTCATATTTGGCTCCAGAATAAACTCTTGAGGGCAAGATGTCTTTACATTCATAGGGGTTATCCTGGTCTACACGGTAACACAGTATTCCATGCTATTTACTTGTCTGAAATTCCCCCTGTATCACCCATCTCTTCCTGGTCAGCCCCTTCTTATACTTCAGGATCAACCCAAACAGCTTCAAGCCTCAAGAAGCCTTCTCTGGCTGCTGAAAATTGCTCATACCTTTCCATGGCACTAAGTGCTTTCTATCTGTCTCCCAAAAACAAAATGTATCAGTTGAAAATTATTTGTTTAATTTGATGTTAGACTAAATTACTAAGACACAAAAGCCAAAAAGAACCAGAACAAATCTGCCACATTCTCATTATCTCATCACTGTCTAACACAAATCTTGGCAAACTGAGCACTCTGACTGATTACCAAGCTCCATTAAGCCATCTGGTCTACCTACTTCATATTACAAAGCAAGCTGAGTAAGGGAGACCTAGCAACAGAAACAAACTCACTGTTGTTGCAGCCAAGAATTAGAAGTTGGTTTTGTTGATGACCAGTCTGAAGATCCTCCCCCAGACTGTGCCTATCTCTATCTGAAGGCCCTTAATTCCCACTTTCACAAGATCTTCATTTAAATATGAATCATTCCAGATATGAGCTACTATTCAGATGATCAAATGTCTGCATATCCCCATTCTGTGTGAGGATGAACTAGAAGGACTGTAATTTCTCTATCTTTTGGATATGCTTCAATTCTTATTTGGGCACCTCACAGCTAGGTACATAGTTAGCATGCAGGAATGCTAACTATCCCCACTGCTCTATTCTGTGCCTTACAGAGGGAAATGCTGCATGGCAGTGTCCCTTTGGTGGAACTGCTGAAATGGCCTCTTTCCCCAGTGAGGAAACATCCCAAATGATAGCAAGCTTCCCTCCAGTGGTGTCATTTTCAATGAAGCTTGCCGGTGTCATTTGCAGTTAGGGGTTCATTGGTCAGAAGTGTTTTCTAGAGATGTGTGCATTTGAAACCATTAGAGACATCTTTGGAGCCGCCAGCTAGCCCAGAAGTTTAATCCACTATATTAGCTGTAATGACGGTAGGCAGCTGCTGAAAGACACAGGCAACAGGAAGCAAGAGAGCCAAGCTACTATTGACACACTCACATGAGGCTTCAACGAGACCTGCACACACTATAATCAACAATGTTCTTGATCTCCACATTACTAAAAATACCCCAAAAATGTGCAAGGATCTGAAAAGACCATTGCAGAAATCTGTGTGTGTCCACTGTACATTTCTATGTTAAAATTTTAGTATTCTTCCTGTATTGAGGGTCTGGAAGGTGATCTCAGCCTTGGGATAACTTTTGGGATCATTTCTCAGCTCGAGAGCTTCATATAGGAATTCCAGGAAATGGCCAGCTCCTGTTGGAAGGCACCAAATAGCGTAAAAGCTCTCATCTCTGTCTGCAACCTCAGTCATAGAAAAATAAAGTGGGGCTTAAAAAGCAAGAGAAAAAGTGAGCTTGCTTCTCAGGGTCGTCCTAAAGGACCCCAGATTGGCACCCATCCATCTGACGAATGATAGCTGTCATCTTTGCCGGAGGTCCCCATATGAAAGCAGCCAGCTGCAGTCGTAAAGTACAAATTATGGACTTTGATCCCCACTTGCCCATTAGAGCAGAGCACTAAGTTTGCTCTCTTTTTATATCTCCAAATGTTTCCAAATGAAGAGATGAGAAATCAAGTTGAATCCTAAGATTTCCTCTTTATCCATCTCTAAATGGGATCTTCGGAATTTCTGTGATTACCTTTCCTTTTATCCAGCCTGCCGTGTGGCTCATCTGCAAGCACAAATTACCTCACTCAAGTATTCTTAGGAGAAATAATTAGCCACATGCCCCTCCTTCCACACACTCCCCTGCATGCCTCCGGAGACCCGGATGCCTGACATAAATCATTTAGTCCTGAGCCCTTGCACACACCTTTCCCACTGGATTCCATAATTGGCAAAGTAGTTGCCAACTGGGTTTAAAGTGATTTGAGATTGTTTTCCATCCAGCCTTGCTGATAGCAAAAGATTTCCCCTTCACCTCAAGCGTGAGTTACAGTAACATGATTGAATGTAACCAGTTATTCGGCTCAAGCTGCGATTCTGATACAGTATAGACAATACGAATTCCCCCGAGCTCTGTGAGGCCATCTCAATGGTCCGTTTAAGTCCAATTCAATTAGACTCACTATGGTTCTTAGACTTTCTTAGGTAGGTTTGCAGCAGCCCTCGGGGTTGAATGTGAGGCTGGTATTCATCTAGGACTTTTAAATTAGGTCTCAGGTGTCATCATTCTAAATGAATTATTACAGTGGTGTGTTCACACTGCTATAGTTGAAGTTATGTTAGCATCTCCTCTCAACCGTTTGAATCCACTGTGGAACGAAACTTGTCATGTAAGGTCCCTGCCAGAGAGTGACTTTTTCCTTGCAACCCAGTTTTTCAAATAATTGGCCTGCTATGTAACCACTGTGATATGCATTTTTTTTTTATGGAAAGAAGGAGACACCACCTTCCTTTATTTTTATGTTTGGTCTTTTGTTTGTAGGTGTCAATGCCTTGAAATAATAGCCCTCTTAGTAGTGATATATATAACAGCAGTGTCCAGTGTGGTTCTATGGAGGTGAGGGAAAAGGCCTAAAAAGGAAGTATGTAGGCTGGTGGGTTCTTTTGTTTAAAAATTCCACTGTATGCCTCTGTAATCACTCTTTCTAGGGATTCAACTTGCATTTCCTCCTTTCTTTAGTTTCCCAGGCTTCCTGTAAGCATCAGCCATGACTTCAGCAAGCATGTGGGAACATCAATCAGTACAGAGCCATTTCCAACATATTAAAAAGTTCGTGTCTATTTTCCCATGCTAGCTGCCTAAGGAGCTGTAGCTCCAAGCACAGTGAAGTGGTACTCATGCTACTGCAGAGGGCTCAGGCGGCCTGACGGAGAAAGCACCCTCTCAGTGTGTCATCAATAACAAATCACATGCTGGGGAGAAAATAAAATAATTACAGGACCTCTTTTTCTTTATTCAGGCAATTCTGACACCATGGCAGTGTTCCAAGGGTGGCTGCAATCAACCTGACTAGGAAAATGTGTGCGAGGGTGGATTTAAAACAAAAGAGCCATGAAATTCAGAACAAAGCAACGACAGGTGAGCAGATTAAATGGGGCACTAATTGGGTGGTATATAAATCAGAAACAAGGGGTGTGAGCATATCCAAGGTGGAGCATTGTTACCCTTGAAAAGGGGCTGAATGCGCAGATGGGTTGATCTTTTCTGTAAGCTATCTCCATGATTATTCATGGGATGTTTGACTATTAAGCACACAAAGCAGGTGATATTTTGCACATATAGGGAAAATTTGATTGATATGCTCTAACTGGGAAGTCCAAGCCCTCTGACTACTCAGGAAAGCTGGGGTGTACAGAGAAAATAGTCCTCTATTCAAGCACCAAGCTGTTTATTTTAGTCATGGCCACAAAGTGCTAAGCAAAGGGTCACAACCCTCCTCGTTTGCCTACTTGACAGATGCAGAGCAAATTGGATGAGACGCGTGCTCCAGTTGCCAGACCTGACGGAACCCCTTAGTCTGAGAGGAACTTGGGCTCCAACCCCCACTCTGAGAGGGGGGTTCCTCAGCTCACTGCTGAAGACTAATGGAGCTGATTAGAGCAGATGTCCTGGCTATTTCCTCACTCATCTTTCTTCCTTCCTTTCTTATTTTTTTCCACGTATGTGTGTCTTCAGTGTGGTTGGTATTGAGACGCTCCTTTATCACGCTCCATTGTATTTATTGAGGTAGGAACGTTTGCTGAGCCTGGTGCTGAGCAGTTCCAGGTATAGGCTAGCTAGTCGGAGTCCTAGGGGTGCTGAGCAATTCCAGGTAGGCCAACTAGTCAGTGTTCTGGGGGTGCTGAGCAATTCCAGGTAGGCTAGCTACTCAGCGTCCTGGGGGTGCTGAGCAGTTCCAGGTAGGCTAGCTACTCAGCGTCCTGGGGGTGCTGAGCAGTTCCAGGTAGGCTAGCTACTCAGCGTCCTGGGGGTGCTGAGCAGTTCCAGGTAGGCTAGCTACTCAGCGTCCTGGGGGTGCTGAGCAGTTCCAGGTAGGCTAGCTACTCAGCGTCCTGGGGGTGCTGAGCAGTTCCAGGTAGGCTAGCTACTCAGCGTCCTGGGGGTGCTGAGCAGTTCCAGGTAGGCTAGCTAGTCGGCGTCCTGGGGCATTGCATCTCCACCTCCTGAGTGTTAGAATTAACGGTGGGTCACCGTACTTGAGCCTGGCTTCTGTGTGGATGCCATTCCAATCCTTATGCATTCATAATTTGATCTCAGCTTTCTCCTCGGCATTTTCACTCCATGGAACTATCTTCCCCAGATATCTGAGGTGACTTCTCAGCATTGGTTCTACGTCTTAAATGTCACCTCCAGGGACAACTTTTCTGGACACCATGCTTCAGTGACATGGCCATTCTGGATGCCACACTGCACCCCACTTCCCTGTTTCCAATTCTCCATTATGTGCTGATAAGGGCACTATCCATTTTCCCCATCAGAATGCCAGTAGGACATCTGTCTTATTCACTTTGTACTCAGGGTGTACAGATGGGGCCTGGTATATGACACCAAACACCTCTGTGCAACAAATAATAAAGTACACAGAAAGAAAAAAACAGAGAGAGAGAGAAAGAGAGAGAGAGACAGAGACAGACAGACAGAGAGAGAGAGAGAGAGAGAGAGAGAGAGAACACATTTCAGGAAGGTCTCTGTTGTGAGAGGGCCACTTGTTGGTCCCAGCCACCCAGAACCAAAATAATCACACAGAAACTGTAGTATTTAAATCGCTGCTGGCCCTATTAGCTCTAGCTTCTTGTTGGCTAACTCTTACATCTTAATTTAACCCATTTCTATTAATCTGTGTATTGCCATGAGGCTATGGTTTACCGGGAAAAGTTCCTGTGTCTGTATCCAGTGGGGCTACATGGCTTCTCTCTGACCCCACCCTCCTTTCATTCACTTTAGTTTCCCCTGCCTAGTTCTTTCTGCCCTGCTCTGGTATAGGCTCAAAGCAGTCCTTTATTAACCAATTGAATTCACAGCATACAGAGGGAAATCCTACATTGGGATTCTATGAATTCAAAGCCAGCCTGGTTTACACAGAACATTCCAGATCAGCCAGGGCTATGTAGCAAGACCCAGTATTTAAGAAAAAATGAATTCAGAGGCAGCAAACTCCACAAGAGCCAGACTGAGTCAGCGACCTGGGCTGGAGTGGGCCTGGGACGTTGAACTCCATGGAAGCAGGAGCAGATCCAAGCCAGGGATATTTCAGAGGCAAGACTGAGTCAGCAACCTTGGTTGGAGCAGACCTGAGACAGCAAACTTCACAGAAGCAGTTACAGGGGAGCAGCTGCTGAGAGAGTGGGCCAGAGACCACTGTGGGTCTGGGTGTGAATCTGGGACCTTCGAGGGAGTAGACCTGAGCCAGGATCCCTCTGGACATCAGTCTGGGACCTCCAAGAGAGTAGTCAGGAAGCAGAAACCTCTGAAGGCCTAGGTGTGAGTCTGAGACCTCTGAAGGAATAAGCCCCAGCCAGATCCTCTGTAGGTCTGGGCGCACCCAAGTCTGGGACCTCCAAGGGAGAAGATCAGAGTCAGAGACCTTTTCAGGACCAACCCCAAGCCAGGGACCTCTGCAGGAATGGATCTAGACCAGGGTCATTTACAGAAAAAAGTCTGAACTGGCAACCTGGACCAGAGCAGGCCTGAGACAGCAAACTCCGCTGGAGGGGAGCAAAAGCTGGGAGCATTGAGTGACCTCCAGGAACAGGGTAACTAGAACCGTAGCACTGACTGTACCATGAAGAACAACCATCTGAGCCTTGAATTCACTGGCACCTAGAAGATTAATCATCAGAATCACAGATGGCCCCAACCACATCAATTAGAAGAAATGATGAGTAGGCAAGGTAAGAACACATGCAACACCACAAAGAGCAACACGACACCAGTAAAATCTAGAGACCCTACAACATCAAGATTTGAACAACCAAATATAGATGAAGCAGAAGAAAATTACCTAAAAAAATAACTTCTGGAGAATGTTTGAGACTCTTAAAGAGGAAATGAGAAATTTCCTCAAAGAAATGGAGGAAAAGACAAACAAAAAATTGGAAGACATCAGCAAATCCTTTAAAGAACACCAAGAAAAAGGAATCAAACATACGAAAGAAACTATTCAAGACTTGAAAACTGAAATAGAGACAATAAAGGAAACACAAGCTGAGGGAAATACAGAAACCAAATCATGAGAAAAGAATCAGGAACCACAAATGCAAGCATAAACAGCAGAATACAAGAGATGGAAGAGAGAATCCCAAGTGCTGAAGATACAATAGAAGAAATAGACTCATCAGTCAAAGAAAATATTAAATCTAACAAAAGCCTAATACAAAATATTCAGGAAATATGGGACACCATGAGAAGACCAAACCTAATAATAATAGGTATAAAAGAAGAAGTTCAACTCAAAAGCACAGAAAATATATTTAATAAAATCATAGAAGAAAACTTTCCCAACCTAAATAAAGATATGCCTATAAAGATACAAGAAGCATATAGAACACCGAATAGATAGATCAAAAAAATAAAAAACTCACTTCATCACATAATACTCAAAACATTAAACATACCGAATAAAGAAAGAATATTAAGAGCTGCAAAGGAAAAAGGCCAAGTAACATATAAAGGCAGACCTATCAGAATTACACCTGACTTCTCATTGGAGACAATGAGATCCAGAAGGTTGTGATCAAGCGTTAGGCAGACAATAAGAGACCACAGATGCCAACCGAGACTGCTATACCCAGCAAAACTTTCAATCACCATAGAAGGACAAAACAAGATATTCCATGACAGAACCAGATTTAACCAATACCTAACCACAAACTCAACCCTACACAAAGTACTAGAAGGAAAACTCCAACCCAGGGAAATTGGCTACATCAACAAAAATATAGACAATTGATGATCTCTTAGCAACAAATCCCAAGGAAGGGAAAAACACACAAATTAGCATCACCAACAACAAAAACTAAATTAACAGGAGATAGCAATCACTGGTCATTAATATCCCTTAATATAAATGGACTCAACTCACCTATAAAAAGACACAGGCTAGCCAGGCAGTGGTGGCACATGCCTTTAATCCGAGCACTTGGGAGGCAGAGGCAGGCGGATCTCTGTGAGTTCGAGGCCAGCCTGGTCTACAAGAGCTAGTTCCAGGACAGGAACCAAAAGCTACAGAGAAACCCTGTCTCGAAAATCAAAAAAAAAAAAAAAAAAAAAAAAAAAAAGACACAGACTAACAGATTGAATATGAAAACAGAATCCATCCTTCTTCTTCATACAAGAAACACACCTCAACCTCAAAGACAGACATCACCTCAGAGTAAAGGGTTGGAAAAAAGTATTGCAATCAAATGGACCTAAGAAGCAAGCTGTTTAGCTATCCTAATAGCTAACAAAATAGACTTCAAACTAAAATCAATCAAAAGAGACAAAGAAGGACATTTCATATTAGTCACAGGAAAAAAATCCATCAAGAAAAAAATCTCAATACTGAACATCTATGTCCCAAATACAAGGGCAGTCTCATATGTAAAAGAAACACTTCTAAAGCTTAAACTATACATTAAACCACACACACTAATAGTGGGAGACTTCAAAACTCCACTCTCACCACTGGACAGGTCAGTCCAGACAAAAATTAACAGAGAAATAAGGGAACTAACAGATGTTATGACTCAAATGGACTTAACAGACATATATAGGATATTCCATCCAAACAGAAAAGAATATACCTTCTTCTCAGCATCTCATGGAACCTTCTCAAAAATTGACTACATACTCGGTAACAAAACAAACCTCAACAGATACAAAAAAAAAAATGGTTATAACCCCATGTATCTTAACAGATCACCATGGCGTAAAACGGGAATTCAACAGCAATACTAATTCCAGAAAACCCACAAACACATGGAAATTAAACAATGCTCACCTGAATCATTAATATGTCAAGAAAGAAATAAAGGGAGAAATTAAAGACTTCCTAAAATTCAATGAAAATGACCACACAAAATACCCAACTTAATGGGACACAATGAAAGCAGTGTTAAGAGGAAAGTTCATAGCACTAGATGGCTACATAAAGAAGCTGGAAAATCCCACACAGTGAATCAACAGAACATATGAAAACTTAAGAACAAAACAAAGCAAACTAACTCAAGAGAACAAGATGGCAGGATATAATCAAATTGAAAGCTGAAATCAAAATAGAACTAAAGAAAACAATACAAAGAATCAATGAGACAAAGAGTTGGTTCTTTGAGAAAATCAAGAAAATCAACAAGGTCCCCAGTTAGTTCATTGGGGCACCTGAGGATAGGGAACCTGAAATGAACCTATCCTATAATCATACTGATGAATATCTTGCATATCGCCATAGAACCTTCATCTAGCGATGGATGGAGATAGAGACAGAGACCCACACTGGAGCACCGGACTGAGCTCCCAAGGTTATAATGAGGAGCAGAAGGAGAGAGAACAAGAACAAGGAAGTCAGGACCATGAGGGGTGCACCCAACCACTGAGACAGGGGGGCCGATCTATTGGGAGCTCACCAAGGCCAGCTGGACTGCTACTGAAAAAATACATGGGATAAAACCGGACTCTCTGAATGTGGCGGACAATGAGAGCTGACGAGAGGCCAAGGAGAATGGCACGGGAACTTTCATCTGGCGATGGATCGAGAGAGAGACAGAGACCCAATTTGGAGCAACCGTCTGAGCTCTTAAGGTCCAAATGAGGAGCAGAAGGAGGGAGAACATGAGCAAGGAAATCAGGACCACGAGGCGTGCACCCACCCACTGTGACAGTGGAACTGATCTATTGGGAACTCTCCAAGGCCAGCTGGACTGGGACTGAATAAGCATGGGTTGAAACTGGACTCTCTGAACAAGGCGGACAATGAAGGCTGATGAGAAGCCAAGGACAATGGCACTAGGTTTCGACCCTAATACATGAACTGGCTTTGTGGGAGCGTAGCCTGTTTGGATGCTCACCTTCCTGGACCTAGATAGAAGTGGGAGGACCTTGGTCTTCCTGTAGAGCAGGGAATTTGGACTGCTCTTCAGTATCGAGAGGGAGGGGGAGTGGACTGGGGGAAGGAGGAAATACAGAGAATCATCAGGTCATATTTCAAAAACCTATACTCCACAAAATTGGAAAAAGTTAAAGGAAATGGACAACTTTCTGGATAACTATCACTTACAAAAATTAAATCAAGATGAGATAACCAAATTAAACAGACCTGTAACTGCTGAAGAAATAGAAACAGTCATCAAAAGAAGTAAAAATGGCAATCTTACCAAAAGCAATCTACAGATTCAATGCAATGCCCATCAAAATCCCAGAAAAATTCTTCCAGACCTTGAAAGAATGGTACTCAACTTCATATGGAAAAGCAAAAACCCCAGGATAGCCAAAACAATCCTGTACAATAAAAGAACTTCTGGAGGCATTACAATCCCTGACTTCAAACTCTACTACAGAGCTACAGTACTGAAAACAGTGTGGTACTGGCATAAAAACAGACAAAGGACCAATGGAACCAGATCGAAGACACACGAACATTAATCCACACACCTACAAACACCTGATTTTTGACAAAGAAGCAAAAAGTATCTAATGGAAAAAAAGAAAGCATATTTAACAAGTGGTGCTGGCATAACTGGATATCAACCTTTATAAGAATGAAAATACACCCATATCTATCACCATGCACAAAACTCAAGGCCAAATGGAACAAAGACCTCAACATAAAGCCAGCCACACTGAACCTCACAGAAGAGAAAGTGGGAAATACACTTGAGAGTATTGGCACAAGAGACCACTTCCTAAATATAACCCCAGCAGTATAGACACTGGGAGAAGTAACTAATAAATGGGACCTCCTGAAACTAAAAAGCTTCTGTAAAGCAAAAGACACAGTCAACAAGACAAAATGACAGGCTACAGAATGGGAAAAGATCTTCACTAACCCCATATCAGACAGAGGTCTGATATCCAAAATATACAAAGAACTCAAGAAATTGGTCATCAAAAGAAGACATAATCCAATTAAAAAATGAAGTACAGACCTAAACAGAGAACTCTCAACTGAGGAATATAAAATGGCTGAAAGACACTTATGGAAATGTTCAACATCCTTAGACATCAGAGAAATGCAAATCAAAACAACTCTGAGATTCCATCTTACACCTGTAAGAATGGCCAAGATCAAAAACACTGATGACAATTTATGCTGGAGAGGTTGTGGGGTAAAGGGAACACTCCTGCATTACTGGTGGGAGTGAAAACTGGTACAGCCCCTTTGGATATCAGTGTGGTGATTTCTCAAAATATTAAGAAACAACCTTCCTCAAGACCACTTTGGGTATATATCCAAAGGATGCTTAACCATGCCAAAAGGACATGTGCTCAACTATATTCATAGCAGCATTGTTTGTTATAGCCAGAACCTGGAAACAACCTAAATGCCCCTCGACCGAAGAATGGATAAGGAAAATGTGGTACATTTACACAGTAGAGTACTACACAACAGAAAAATAATGACATCTTGAATTTTGCAGGCAAATGGATGGAGCTAGAAAACATCATTTTTATTGAGGTAAACCAGACCCGGAAATACATATCATATGTATTCACTCATAAGTGGTTTTTAAACATAAAGCAAAGAAAACCAGCCTACAAATCACAATCCCAGAGAACCTAGACAACAATGAGTACCCTAAGAGAGACATACATGAATCTAATCTACATGGGAAATAGAAAGTATAAAAAGACAAGATCTCCTGAGTAAATTGGGAGCATGGAGACCTTGGGAGAGGATTGAAGGGGAGGGGAGAGGTAGGGAGGGGAGCAAAGAAAATGTAGAGCTCAATAAATATCAATAAAATATATTTTAAAAAAAGAAAAAAGAATTCAAGTCAGGGACTGGGGAGATAGCTCAGTGGATTAAAAGTGAATACTGCCCTTGCAGAGGACCAGAGTTCAGTTTCCAGTACCCATGGTGACTGACTCACAGCCACATGTAATGCCAGCTCCAGGGGATCCAATGCCTTCTTTTAGCCTCCAAAGGCACCTGTACTCAGACACGCACATGGAGACAGACAGATAGAGACAGAGAAACAAGAACAAACAGACACAGACAGTATGAGAGAACTTAAAAATAAAATAAATCTTTTTAAAAGAACTCAAGTCAGACTATTTTGACAAAGTGTTCATGCTTTCTGACGTAAATTATAAATATCCATTGCTCATAGAAAGAGTTGGTACTATCAAAAATCATAATGGAATATAAAAATAACACAATGTAAAATCAATAGCTGATCTAGAATGGTGGTTGGAGAAAAGTAGCAATGCAGGCTACCTGGTGACCCAGGACACTAACATCACCTCAGACCCTGCATCTGAAGCTGAGAAGCCAGCACACACCATGACCTTGGAGAGGAGTCAGGCCATGGGGCGTCTGATTCTAGCATCATGGAAAAGTAGGAGTCTTAGAACTGAACAGAGAAAAAGGCCAAAAACATAAAACAAGCATAGCAAAATAAATTGTAGCAAAATAAATGTAAAATACACCGCATTTGGATACATTTTTAGGTTTGCATTTTCAGTTGCTTCAGTATGGTCTCTTTGCTACACTACCACATGTCTCTAGGACATTCTCTATGTGGTGTACACATGTGTGTGAGAGAGTGGCCTGTGCGTGTGCGTGTGCGTGTGTGAGTGCACGTGTGAGCTCTTATCCAATTGAGTACTTGTGGAAGCCAGAGGTCAACATCCCGTGTCTTCCTCTCACACTTTCTACCTAATTCTCTGAAACAGCTTCTCTCACTGGAAGCAGGGAGCTGCCTTTCTCAGCTATGCTGACTACCCAGGCAAGTCCCACAATCCTCCTGTCTCCACACACACTTCTTCCAGCACTGGGATTATAACCACACATTGCTATGCCTAGGTTTTACATGAGTGTTCAGGATCCAAACTCAGCTCCTCGTGTTTGCTCAACAAACCATTTTACCCACAGTACCATCTCTCTGCTTTCCAATCTAAAACTATATCCACGAAGCAATAAACCCCCTCACATCTCCTGACAGCAACACTGCATTTTCTGCTCTGTAAATTTGAGAGTACTCTAGGCAGCTTATGCACAGAATCACACAATGATGGTCCTTTAGGGACTGACTTATTTCCCTTAGCATATTGTTGTCAAGATTCATTCGTGTCATAGCATATGTCAGAACATCCTCTCACCTTAAACTGGATAATATTTCATGATGTATTTGTACTTCAATTTATTCATCTTTTTATGTTCTGAACACATGTTGCTTCCACATTTTGGCTAATCTGAGGAATGCCCCTTTGACCACGAGTATGCAAGTACCTGCCCTAGTCCTTGTTTATGGTTCTTTTGACTACATGCCCAGATCATATGGTAATTCTACCTTCAATTTGACTTCCCATAACAGCTGCAGCATTTTACGTTTCTGCCGGCAGTACACGAGGGTTCTCATTTCTCCACATCCTCACCAACAGGTATAATTTGCTGTAAGCTTTTTAATTAGCCATTCTAGTGGGTGTGGAGTGTGTCTCCTTGTGGTTTTGATTGACATTTCCCCAGTGGTGTGGAGCACCCTTTCATATGCTTATTAGATCTTTGGAGAAATGTCTATGCAAAACCACTTTTGAATCATATTGCTTGACTTCTAATTGTTAAGTTATAGGAATTATTAATATATTCTGAATATCAATTACTTTTAGATATTTGGTTTGCAAATATTTTCTCCTATTCTCTGTGTTGGCTTTTTAACTCTATTGGTAGTGTCTTGGGTATACAATAATTTTAATTTTGATGTAAAAATATGTGTGTGTGTGTGCACGCACATGTGTGTATCAAACTCAGGGCCTTGTTGCATATTAGGAAAGCAGTCTGTACCAATGAGCAATATCCCTAACCACACCTAGATGTCAAGCAAGACTGTCAGTCACAGGCCTTGGTTCTCTAGGCTTTAATCACCATTCAGCATGGAGCCATCTTACCAGCACTTCAATCTTAGGTTTTAAAAATGATCCAGAATAAAGTCAAAGTAGATACAGTTTCCAAAGTAAGAATAGGAAGCAAGGTATTTACTATGGGATAATGCTCTTGTACACTGTCAAGATTTGTCACTCATATTATTTTAATAAAATGCTGATTGGCCTGTAGCCAGGCAAGAAGTATGGGCTGGGCAACCAGACTAGGAGAATTCTGGGAAGTGGGAAGACAGAGATGTAGTCGCCAGCCAGAAGAGAAAGCAAAATGATACTGCCTTACTGAAAAAAGGTACCAAGCCACATGGCTAAACATAGTTAAGAATTATGGACTAATTTAAGTTGTAAGAGATAGTTAGTAGTAAGCCTGAACAATAGGTCAAACAGTTTATAGTTAATATAAGCCTCTGTGTATTACTTTGGGACTGAATGTCTGCAGGACCAGGCACAACAGAAACTTAAGTCTATAGCTATTTCTTATCACTGGACTTTCATAGAATGAAATTTTAGATGAGGTTTTTCAGAAAGAAGGAAAGTTATACCAATGTAGAGTCTGAGATTTTGGAACACACACACACACAAATATGATGCATGGACGACGGGTATGGGGGAGGTGCTGGGGAGGGACAAGGAGAGGGACATGAGAGAGGGGACCATTAATTGCAGAAAATAGTAGAATGTGTATCTTGGGAAGCTAGAAAACAATCAAGACAAAACATCAATAACATCTAAGGCAGAAGAGTCCCTGGTGTAAGAAGTCCTTCTATATATGTGTTGCTTTTATTGGTTAATGAATAAAGCTGTTTCAGCCAGTGGCTTAGCAAAATCGAGCAAGGCAAGAATTTCAAGCAGATAGAGGAGGAAAGAAGGCAGCGTCAGGGAGAAGCCATGTAGCAGCCAAAGGAAGGAGACACCAGTCTGAACCTTACCGGTAAGCCCCAAGCCTCGTGGCAATGCACAGAATAATGGAAATGGGTTAATTTAAGATATAAGAGCTAGCTAGCAATAGGCTTAAGTGATTGACCAAGCAGTGTCTTAATTAATACAGTTTCTGTGTGATTATTTCAGGTCTGGGCAGTGGGGAACAAATGAGCAGCCTCTGCCTACAGGCCACCCTCTAGCTTTGGGTGTCTGACCAGACAACAGATATGACTCATGTGCCAGTATAAGCCATGTTAAGTCACATGCACTTGTTGTAATTCTAGAAAAGCATTTAAAAGATAGGAAATTCTGTGTAAAAAGAAAAAAATAATAAAAATAAAATTCTGTTGGGAGAAAAGGCAATCTTTCCCTCACCTGTTACAATGTTTCTTCATGATCCCTGCAGAAGAGCAAACAGGAAACGTCCATATACTTAATGTAAGATTTTTGTGGCATGGGAGCCCTCATGAAGAAAACTTAAAGGAACAGAGAAAGGATTTGGGGGGATTTTTGCTTATTTTTGTTTTGTTTGGTTTGTTTTTTTTTTGCATAAGGTTAATAAAAAGTAAAATTAAGAATAAATACAAACTGTAGTCCCGGTGAGAAAGCAGCCACACCTGTTGAAGATTCTACGTGGGTTGGGGGGAAGCCACACCTGTGTTGAAGATTCTACAAGGAGGGACATCCATACTCACCTGGAAGACTATACAAGGGTGATTAGAACTGGCTGATGGGGAACCAACTAGTTTGACCTATCTTTAGTCATTCATTGCCCACCTCTGCACTCACCCAATATACCTGTGACTAGTACAGAAAGCCTGTGAGGATTAGTAACTCAGCAGATCACGTTTCTGCCAACCCCCAGCTATGAATGTCATCAGAGAGCATCTGAAACCTAAAGCAGAGGTTGTCGTCACCTGCCTGCATAGGCCCCAACAGTCTTCACAAAACCCATATCTTTGCTTTTGTTTGCACTTTTGCCAAATTTGACAGGGGTCTAATATCCTCTTTCCCCTTTCCTGAGATCTTTCAAAGCTCTAAGACAGGCTAAGCAGCCTTTCCCTAGGGAACAAGACCCAAATAGTCTCCATTCTGCTCTCTCTTAGACCAAGGTTTTTATTCGTTTCTGGGATGAAGTAGTCTTAAAGCTCCTCCATTTTTGAAAGAGAGAATTGTTTGCAACCAATCATGATGCTCACCCCTATAACTCCAGCACTCAAGAGACTTCGGAGTGTTGCAGAGTTTAAACCTATACAGAAAGGTGTGCTGCTTCCATAAACCCAGTACAAAGCACAGCATGATGTATCAGTGAGTAAAAGAGGGCACATTACAGAATTGTTTGTGATTTTTCTTTGTTAAGAAGTCTTTTAGGGGTGGAGACAAGATAGCTCAACAGGCAGGAGTGCCTGCCACCAAGCTTCATGAACAATCCAAGTTCTGTTCCTGGGACCGGCATGGCAGAAAGACAGAACAACTTCAGCAAGCTGTCTGTTGACCTCCACATGGCACAAGTGCACACAAACACACATACACACACACGGACACACACATACATAAAATAATGTAAAAGTATTTTAAATATGTATGTTTGTTACTAGACTCACCTACAAAGTCTACAGAAAACTAAAAACTGGGTATGTTAGGAGGCCTTTTATGATTTTGTGAACTTTGTCTTATTTGAGTTTATTTGTATAATAAACATACATTCATTTTATATAAAAAAATATGGTAAATGCTGCAAAGTGCATTTTCAGGTACTTTAAAAAGATAAGAAAAGCAAGATCATGAAAACCACTGAAAAGAATGAAGTTAAGTTTCTTGCAGAGGGGAGGGGATGGAGAGGAGGGAAGAAAAAAAGGAGGGGAGACAGGGAGGGAAAGAGGGAGGAAGGCACCAATTTAAGAGAAAAATAGAAGCAAGATTTAGGTCAAATGGAAATATAAACGGTGAAACAAAGGAGAGAGGACAGGGAAGGGGAAATGTTGTCGTTATAATCTCAAAAAGAATGGGAAAGAAAAGCCAAGTGAGAAAGTGGGAAACAGCAGCAGACAGGCTATAAAAATGTTTCTCTGCGTTAAACTTTTCTGTCGGAATACAGCTCTTTTATTTATGGGTTGCTTTGTTTCTTTAATGTCTGCTGGTTTCTTGCCAAAGCTCTCGATTCCTCTGCAGCTAATTAAGACCCTTGTCTGGATCTGGGCCCTGGAGGTAAAGGTCAGACCTGCTGGTGGGGCTCTCCGTGTTTCTAACTGTTATTCTTTGAGCTCCTAAAAGCTTAACTCCTCAATTACCAACCTGAAAAATGAGTGTGCTCTCTCAGACACAAACCCCCATGTTTAAATCTCTGCCCATTTAACCCCTCATTAACTCACTGGACCCTCTGGCTGAATTTACAGGTTCATTTCGCTCGGCTCTGGTATTTCCCAGGGATAATGTCTGCAGGGAACTGCCTTCCTGTCTCTCCAGTGACTAGTTAACATCAGGACCCAGCTTCCAAACTGCACTGCATTTCAGCATAAAAAGGCCCGAGAGGAAGGTGTTAATCAGAGCAACTCCTCAAACAGTTGAGCTCTGGGTGGTGGCTGGAGTCCTGAAGTAGGAGCTGGTGAAAACAGGTTCTGGCACCCGGAAGTTTAAAACAGTCATGGGACTCTAACAAGGAAAACTGACGTGACAGGAAGTGGGTAACAGATTATGTAAATTCTCCTGCCTACTAACGCCTGTGTTAGAAGGAAATCAAAGAATACAAATGTCATACTTTGTACTGCTCAATATACAGCGGAATAGCAAAACACACTTCTGATGCAGTTTGGGGGAGAGTCATTCACACACGTAGTTATTAAGTTCGCAAACAACATGGGAATTAATCCTGTGGTGAATTTAAAAATGACCTAAAATTATTATAGTCCCAACCACTTTATTCCTAGCTATTAGAAATATATGTATCTGATCATCTAGTGAAGGCTTCTTCAGAGGCCACTAGGCATGGTCACAGTTCTCCAAGCCACCAGGCATTCATTCCCGGAGGATGGGCCATTGTACCAGACAGTCTGCTTGCTCAAGCTACGTGGGTGTCCGTTCCTCCACGGTGTGAACTGTCACCTGCAAGAATGGCTTCACACATGGCAGAAGAGACAGCGCCTACTGCCATGACAGACCATCCCCAAGATGAAGAAGATGGGCATATGGGATGGCTCTCTGGCCCCAGCATTAGTTTTTATGGGATTTTTCTAGTACACAGAATCTGAACCTGGCTCATTTCAGTGTTTGTGAAACATCATGCCTGGCCCTGATCTCTATAGATGGAATTCCATTCAAGCAAACTGCTCACTGAAACAGTACACTGATGTCTGTAAAGTTAAAGAAATAAAAAGAGGGGGATGGTTCTATTTGTAAGTTGGGTCTGACACACTATGTACACTGTGGGGCCTCAACAACACTCGTTAAATAAGCTGTAAAATGTGCGCTGGAAAATAAACTTTCAGTTCTGTCTGCAGTAAACATCTTAGACAGTGAAACGGAAACGGTAGCTCAAGGCTCAGCGTCCATTAAGAAAGACGCGGCTGGGGTGGTGTTGCTCACGGTTTAAAGAGCGCCACTGCAGTGGTTAGTCGGGCGAAAGAAATTTGACCGTGCATGTTTTTAATCTATGCGGTGTGCGCTCACAAGGAGAGTTCAAGCTGCTTTGTACACTGAGGTGATTTATGTAGACTCCCAGCAACCCTGACAGGAGCTGCACTCAGATGAGAGAGACGCTGTCGCGCAGAACTACGGACGAGCGTCTGTCTTCCTGGTGATCTTGGTTTTATTGCCCTGCTCTAAACATAAATATTTATGTGATGAAGGAGTTGAAAAATACCATTTGTTTAGAATGCATTTCAGCTATGCTGTTATAGGATAGCCCCACCTCCCAGCTCTATCAATGTTGTTATAGGATAGCCCCACCTCCCAGATCTGTCAATGTTGTTATAGGATAGCCCCACCTCCCAGATCTGTCAATAGATCACAAAAAGTGTCGAAGCTATTCATCTACCACTGTACCTCTAGCTCTGTATCCCTGAACTATTAAAATAAAAGATTCTGACAAATTATGAAAATTAACTAGGACCCACCATGGCCCTTGTGGCCAAACCTGATGCCTTGAGTTCGATCCCCAGGATCCACACAACAGAAGGAGAAAGCAAACACCTGCAACTGTCCTCTACCTCCAGAGGAACACTGCGGCAAAAACAAGCACTCAAAACAAATTTTAAAAACACAAATTGAAATTTCACTCATATATTCTTACATTCAATTTTCATCCTAATTTCTATAATTTGAATCTGGAATGTTCTATGAAGACCCATACATTAAAGACCTGATCCTTGACTTGGTACCATTGGAGAGTAGTGGGAGCATTTAAGAAGAAGGATTCTCGGACCAGTGAGGTGGTCCAGGCAGCAGAAGTCCGTGACATACAAGCTCAACCACCGGAGTTTGATCCCTGGAGACTACAGTAAAAGAAGAGAACTGAGCTTGAAAAGCCACACACTTGCATGGTGCATGTGCATGCATGTCATTGTGAGCACTAAAAGGCTGCACACTTGCATGGTGCATGTGCATGCATGTCATTGTGAGCACTAAAAGGCTGCACACTTGCATGGTGCATGTGCATGCATGTCATTGTGAGCACTAAAAGCCGCACACTTGCATGGTGCATGTGCATGCATGTCATCGTCTCATGTTTTAAAAAGAAGGAAGGGTTCCGGGGAGGTTTTGCCTATCTGAAGGTGACATCAAAAAGGACTGTGGAGTGCTAGTTTCTTCTTGTGCTCCTCCCTGGCAGCAGGATGCACACCTTCTTCCAATGTGCTTCCTCACCCAGACCCAAAAGCAACAAACTGACCGACATGGTCCAAAACCTACAGAGCTGTGAGTCAAATAAACCTTTCTCCTCTCTAAGTTTCCTATCTCGTGTTTTGTTGCTGTTTCTAAAGCTGACAGCACACTAACCTATCTATCTATACACTAGTCAGGGTTCTCTTAGCCTTCCCCGTCCATTCCTCTGGCAGAGCTGGTAGAACAAAGACGCACTGAACGAGCTCTTACTGGTTAGCATACATGGTACAGTCTGAGGGATTCAACAGCAGCTGTCTTCACACTAGAGAGGCTGAGAGTAGCTACTCAGGCCTGAGACAACATGTCCTGAAGGATTCATAGAGATTTACTGGCCCTCGGTCTATATTGCAAGGCAAAAGCAGCTAGGTTCTGATGTCAGAGAAGGATAGAAGCAGCTGCAGCACTGATGGAAGCAGACATAGAGTAGGTGAAGGCGAACAGGCAAAATGCACTAGGAAATATCCGTACAGACCTTCCCAGAGGCAGTCTAGTTCTTCCAGATCCAATCAGGCTGATGATCAAAATGAGCCATCCCACTGCACATGTTCTGTGTGGGTAACACCGTTGTGTCTCTGTATCTGCATGACCAGCTTCTGAAACACATGAAGTCTTTCTTCCTGTCTCATGACAGACAAATAAGACTTTCAAGATGGTCAATGCAAGGCTGGACAGATGACTCAGTGGTTCAGAGCACTTGCTGTTCTTCCAGAAGACCTGAGTTGTGTTCTCAACGCCCACATCCATTGCCCTCTTCTGGCCTCAGCAGACGCCTGCAACATGTGTCATACAAACACACACATACACGCAATGTTAAGTTGGGAGCGTAGCCCCAGCCCTTGGCATCCATCCCAACCTCCCTGGTCTGGGAGTTGCATTGCTCTGGGCTCCAAATCCCAGCATGCTGGGTCCTGACCACTCCCACAAGGTATTTAAGTGAACTCCCAGAGGAGAAACATATGGTTTTCAGGTCTGCATGGGCTCCCTGCTGTCCTGTCTCCCCCATACGCTCGGCTACCCGAGAGTGTCATTCTTAATAAAACAATAGACATTTTGATTTGGTTTGATTTGACCTAATTGAATTTCTTGTGCCGGCAGAGCTGCCCTTTTCTTATTTTTTACTTAACATGCATACATGAAATAAAAAATTTAAAAATTGGAAAGAAATGCTCACTATGTGAGTAAGTGCTGTGGTCTGATTACTGGCTCTCTGAAACTGGCACTCACAACGTAAGATGTCTTCTGTCCTCTCTACAGTAACAGCTAGCATTTTGAAACCAAGTGTAAAATAGCGACACCCCCTATATGTATTCCATTTCATCTTCAACAGAACCCGTGAGGGTTAACATAATGATTCTCATTGTCTTCCTTCCACAGAAGGGGAAACTGAAGTTGAAAACCTAAGCCATTTGCCTGAGGTTACACAGCCAGAGGGAGGTCCAGCCATGAGCTAAGCTTGTGTCTGTAGATTCCAGAGGTAACAGCTCATCCCGGGCATTTTACAAGAATTGTGAGCCAGAAATGAACCCAAGGAAAAAGCCAGGTGCCTGAGCTTGGGTAGCAGATGGCAGTGTCTTGCCTCTGAGCGCCTTGGGGCCATGAAAACTCAAGGATTCCTCACTTCCATCCTCAGCCTTCAGTGACTGATTGTTGACAACCTGAGCCCCCTGCTGTGTATTAAGTGAGAGGAGGCTTGCCTGGGAGTGACGCCCAATCCTGAGTGAACCTCAGTCCACACAGGAGGCGCAAAAGTGGGCAAGGAACGGTGCCAAGTAGAACTTCCTCCTGCCTTTAAAATACAGAGCTTTAAGTAGGTACGAAACCAGGTTCAGTAATGAAACTGCATCTGACGTATTGTTTTTAAAGAGGGGCACTTTATTTACTACAGGCAAACACAGTTGAACTCGGCACACTCCCATGCCTACCAGAAGGACCATATAGTGAGTGTGGTGTCTGCATGTGGGCAAAGAAAAGTCTAAGATGTAGCAAGATTTCAGAGAGGCCCAAGTCCCCACCGTCCTCCAGGAACCGCCACTTCTCTCACCCCGCCCCCACCTGTTGTCCCTCCCCCAGCCTGTGGGTCCCTCCAATGGTGCTAAGCTTTTGTGTAGCAGAAATTCCCAACAACCTAAGTAGGGAATAAAGAAAGGGATGGCTGTACCTGACTATTCTGAGAGTCTCCCAGTGTGTGCCCATACTCTCTTGTTGCCCAAATCAGACACCGCTCATGTTACTCCTTGGTAAGAGGAATTTCATGTCCTGGTTGATCTGCTCATTTAAAGTCCAACCTTGTTTCCAGAAGCTCTGGGGGTATCCAAAATGCAAACCAGACAAAGCCGGAGATTTCAAAATGCAGAAACAGACCTACAGAGGCTCCCACTGCCCGGAGTCTGCGCCTGTGTCCAGAGCACATCCATGGAGCAACAGCGACATCCAGTGGCCAGTTCATACCTACATGGGTGAGCTTTGTTGTCTCAAAACTCAGAAATAATTAGGCCAGGAAAACCATCTTTAGAAGACCTGAATGGTGGACCTCAAGCAAGATTTGTAGCTGGGGGTGGCATCTCACACCTGTAATTCCAGGGTTAAGATACTGAGGCAGGAGGATTGTTGTGAATTTGAGGAAAGCTTGGGCTAGAGTGAGAGCCCTTTCTCAAAAAGGGAGGAGGGAGGAAGGGAGAGAGAAAGATGGAGAGAGGGAAAGGGGAGAAGAAAGAAGAGGAGGGGAGAGGACAAGAGAGAAGAAGAGGGGACAGGAGGAGAGAGGAAGGGAGAAGGGAGGGGAGGGGAGGAAAAGAGTGGAGATGAAAGGACCCAGGTGCTGGATCATCCAATGCATAGACACACTTCACTGGGCCTTGCAGCTTGCAGCCTTGGTGTCTGGGACAGACTCCTCTCAGAAGATGCTCTGGCTGCTTCATCTACAAAGCAAAGTAGATAAACCACCTGCAACTCAGAGCCACAGTGACTTTCTGTGGGAGGACAGGGGCGAGGGCACGCATGCACATGGACCAAAGGGAAGTCAGAGAGAAGGGGAAATCAGACACAAAGCCGAAATGCAGATAAAACAGCCCAGAGTTGCCTTCGAGGGCACTTTAACCCCCATCCTGGCCACCAAGTGCAATGTCTGGCCCATAGCAAGACTCAGATACTTTTTTGACTCTATCAAAAAAATGAACAAGTGGCCGTATTAATGATTATGTAAGTATCTTTTCCCCCAAAAGGTCAGCCCAGCTTCTACAATTGTTCTACCTCTATGGCACTGGGTCTTCATGTGAGGCAAGTCCCGAATCACTGAGCTACACCCCGACCCTCTGTCCCAGTCTGGATCCCAAGGTCACACCTCAGAGTTACCATTGGAGACTATAGCATAGATAATGTGTCGGGCTGCTCAGGTATCCCCAAGTAAAACAGACTGGACAGTGAGAGGACCCACATGTGTGACACAGTGTTAGGGACTGAGTAGACATCTAGCTCATCCTCCTGAAGTGCAGACACTGAGAACACACACTTTCATTATATAATTCTCCTGTAGTGCAGACACTGAGAACACACACTTTCATTATCTATTTCTCCTGTAGTGTAGACACTGAGAACACACACTTTCATTATATAATCCGCCAGGACCTTACGCAGCTCATGGCTGACCTCTGTGAAGCGTGGACCAGGAGAATGGAGCAGGAACTGAGACAAGTTTCGGTCCCAGGGGTCGTGCATATGGCAGCAACCCTTACCGGAGCCACTTGGAAGAGCACCCTGCCTAGAAGTGTCTTAGATGATTCCATGTGAACTGTAGCTTACACTGAGTTCACTTTGTTAGTACCAATTATAACTGTATTCCACGCAGGTATTTTCTTCAATCTCAGAGGTCAGTTACACTGAAACTATCTCCAATGTTTAGGGATTTTCCTACTAGATTTATTTGCATATTACAAATAAATAAAGCAAAATTTTTAAAATATGGTGGAAGTTTGATATCTCTCCTCAAAACCCACAGGTGTGTGTCTGTGAGTGAGTGTGGCAGAGGCGAAGGCACAGGAAAGTGTGAGTGTGTGTGTGTGACTGCATGTGTGTAAGTGTGTGTGTGTGTCATGTGTGAATGTGTGTGAGTGTATCACTCTGTGTGTGTGTTGTGTGTGAGAGTAATAATGTGTGAGACAGAATCTTTTACACAGCCTTTGAAAAGTGACCGAAAATGTTTACTTCCAGTTCCTCACCCTATAATCCCCAAAATTCAATAAGTCATATTATTGAAAAAAAGCAATAGATCTTATTACTTCCCAATGTTTATTTTGTTTTTAAGACAGTTCACTATGTAGCCCAGGCTGCCTTCAAACTTAGAATCCTCCTGCTTCAGCTTCCTCATTACTGGAATTACAGGCATTTGCCACCACACCCAAGTAAATGCCTGAGATTATAACACCATGAAAAGAAGACATAGAAATTAAATTCTCCTCAGCACTGGTCATTGCAAAGGAGCAGAGTTCTGTAACATTAATGATGCTTCTGAATCAAGAAGGTGACTCTTAAATTCTTGAAAGGTAGAGATATATGCACACATATGTGTATGTTATATATAAAATATGCTCTCCATGAAATATGATAATGGCAATTTTACAGCTAAAAACAGATATAAGAATTCATGAATTTGTGGAATGACTTTTCTGCATCTTCCTGTAGATGGATTATAGTCTAGATTACAAGAAAGACACATAAGAGTCTTGTAATGCTAACCTGACTGACCTGCAGCTTGATGCGGTCTTCTTGCCTTGCGGGATCTCTTGCGGTCTTCTTGCCTTGCAGGATCTCTGTTAGCAAGTCACCTTTTGCCTTAGTTGTGTTGTGCAATTCCCACAGCTTCCCAAGAGCAAGCTCAGCTTCCTACAACCCAATCAGCCCTAGGTCCTCACAAGTAACCTCAAACTCCAAATATCAGGAGAAAGAGAAAGGTAAATATGGCCGGACAGAGGAGGTCTTCTGCATCCATAGCTGTGGCTGTCAGCCCGCCCTGTCATTTGATTTGATTTCATTAATTATATAATATGAAAGGCATCTACGGGAAGATGGCTGTTTTTCAAAAAGTCTGCTTAAACTAATTCTCAGTGAGTTTGTATTTTTTAGGACTTCAAGGCAGATTTTAAAGTAGAGACATGTAGATATTGTTTAATTATACGTCATGCTTCAGCTAAAGCTCTTACCATGGTTTCCTGTTGTCTATCGTATAGATTCTGCCTGACTCACAGAATGCATGCCTACCTACTGTTAGGATCACTGCTCTTCCTGCTACAGCATTCCCCCACCTCCCTATCATACACCTCCCAAAGAACCTTCAGCATCTCAAATACGTAGGAAAACAGAGGGTTTGTGTACCTATATTTCCCACAGTCCCTCACTTGCGCAGCAGCCATCGGTTTAACCCCTTCTGCATGGCTGGCCTGGAGGAGAAAACACTGCACAGAACATCATTCCCACACTCTGGTCCATAGCTGTCTCTGAAGACAACAGGATACACTTTCTTTCCTGTCCCCAAGAAGAAAGAGGCTGAGATCTTCCCTCTTTGCAACAGGACAAAGTAATACTAAAACTTCTGAAGGTCTCTCATAGACAAACTCAGGCCAACCCACACGTATTTGCCCACAGAAGATGGGAAATGGTGTAGGGAACCATGAGGGAAATAGAAGGGAAATACCACTGTAAAGGGGCCTCTAACAGTTGTCAGAATTCTAATCCTAGGGGAGGAGGGAAGAAAGGATAGGCAGGCCAGGATTGCTCTGCTGTGAATGTAGAGAATGTAGGGATGGTCGGGCTGAAAAGTGACTTGTGCAAGCTCAGTCAAAGAGCACGCAGGTCCTGATGTATCTTTGGGATCGCAAAGGGCTGGGATTTCTGACATTTGATGGATAGCAGACACACAGATTAGCAGAAAAGAAGTTGATGAATTTTTCAGTGGATGTGGAGGAAAGATGGCCAGGCTGTGAGAGGACTGGTATCCAGTTCTTACTGCTAACCAAACTTTCTCACTAATGTAAAGAAGGAAGGCAGTAGAGATCACCAACGAACAATACAGGGCATCTGAAATTGTTGTCAGGGAGACAGCCACCACTAGGAGGTAATGGCTAGGGAAAGGCAGCAGGCTCTCTGTTCCTCGGTGCTGTTCCGGCATGCAGGCCACAGGCCTTCTGCCTCCACAAGTCAGGGCTGACCTGAGTAATGGTGGTGTCCACAGGAGATTCCAGATTCCTGCTTTCTCCTTTTACCTGGTTTAGAACCAAAGAGATGCACTTTGTGTTTTGCCAAATGGAATAAAGGAGGCGTGGCTCTGTGGGGAAAGCCCAGAGTTCTAAATTGTGTACCAGTCTGGCACTTATACTAGCACATGTCTCCTGGCTCAGGGGATCATTAGATTACTTTTACTTCAGCTTCGCCTCATGCGTGTGGATCCCGAAAGACTTGGAAAGGGTGGGTCATGATTAACACAATGACTTTTATTCTGATATTTGTATTGCCAGTATGCTGCCTACAGTTACTTGGTCTGGGAAACTGTTTCCAAAGAGTGTACACAGGGCCTTTTCACTCCCTCCTGCTCAGAAACAGAGCTGTTTCAACGCTGCGACGTGCAACACAGGAGGCTCTGTTTGGTTGGAAGCATCACCCCAGCCCCTGGCACCCCTATATCCAAGGAGTCTGGGATGTTTGGTTGGCATCCATGTGTCTGGGGAGTCTGGAATGTTTGGGTGGAACCTTCCATTCCAGGCCTCCTCCTCTGGGAGTTGCCTCAGTCTAGACTCCACCTCCACGAAAACCTGCCAAACAGCAAGCAGTGACCCCTCCCCACAGAAGGTCAAGACCACTCCTTCAGAGTGTTAAACTGCCCCACAGACACTGAACAGGAACCACCCGATCTTTCCGGTCTTCATTTCCTGTCTCCTCCTTGGGGACTGGAAGGTCACCTGGGAGTGCTGGCATCCATTAAACCTGGGCTTTGTCTAATTCGGTTTGATTTGGTGTGGTTTGGATTATTGTGTATGCAGAGAGGCTTATCGGGTCATAGAAACTTTATAGTTTCTTATCTGGATGTCATCTGTGTGGATTCCAAACTCAGAGACTGAAATGGTTTTACTTAAAGACCTTGATTTACTTAATTCTAGAAACCTTGGGATAAACCTGAGACACTTCCCTGGAATAGACTATGTTGTGACTTGAAAATGAAATATTCCTGAAAAGTCTCCCATGTTACAGACTTGATCCCCAGCGAGTCAGACTTCTGAGAGATAAACGGAATACAAGGGCTCTGATCAAAACAATGGGGTAAGTCATAAAAAAAATCCATACATCAACAAATTTTAGTGGTGGGGCCTGTTTCCAGGAAGTAGGTCAATATGGGGGTGTGTCTTTGAATAGCACCTCCTGTCTCTCTCTCCCCATCTCTCCTTCTCCCTGCTTTGATGGCCACCATGAGTTTTGCAGCCTCTGCTGTGTTCTCCTAACATCAAGATGTTTCTACCTCAGATCAGGGCCAGCACAATGAAGCAAGGAACTGACCATTGCCCAATGCCTCTGAAACCACAAGTCAGGGGAAACTTCCCTCCTCTCACAGTGTTTATGCCAGGTCAGTTGTCAGGATGACAATACCTCATTCACAGTCTGGCTGCAGGGAGTCTCCAGCTTCATGGGACAGTCGTGAGAAATACTTCCTTACCTTGCTGGGCTCGATATTAAACTAACATCAAAAGAGAAAACCAAACATGCATGATTCATAAAACTTGGAATTATAATAGAAATGCAAAATCACAAAGAGCAAGTCAAAGTATATCTTTTGATCTAATAGGACTTAGGATGCCTCGGTCAACATCCAGGAACACCACCTGTTTCACCAAGCAATCTGCGTGGAAAGGAGAATGGACGCCAGCAAGACAACTCAGCAGGTAAAGCCCCGTGCCACCAAGCCTGAAACACACACAGGGGAGAAGCAGCTACCACGATTTGTCTTCTGACCCCACATGTGTATCCTGGCATGTGCATGCCCATGTGCACACACACACACACACACAATCTAGCTAACAGTTTAAGTGCTATGAATATTTAAATTGTTTTATCTACAATTTTCCAGATAAAACATTTACAGCAGAGTTCATTATGTAATTCATCCTGGCCACAAATCCTCAGCAAGTCTCCTGCCTCAGCTCCCACTGTCAGGGTTACAGGTTTAAGTCAAGAGGTTTCTTATCTTGGGAGTGGATGTTGTTTCTCAAGCAGCCCTGCCATCTCTTTGCTCTTGGCAAACTGTTTAACTATGATGCCCCATTGAGCAGGTCTATTCCAAATATCCCATCCTATTGTCATTGTGTCCAAATGTGTGGTCTAATTCCAGGACCAGTAACACAAGCTACAAGATACTTTGGAAAGAGAAATCCCTCATCACACCCAAACCTCTGATCTTCCATCCCACCGAACTGTCAGGCAGAGAGACTCCATAACTCATTTCCCCTCTTTGCCTATTTTTACCTTCACCTCAATCCACTGAGGATTTCCAGAAACTTTTAAAAAGCACATACATCACAAAAGAATAAATTAGTTGAAAGAATCAGGACAAAAGCAAGTGGGAAAAAGTAAGGTCAGAATTGTCACAGCATGGGGCTCTGTAGTTGCATTTCAATTGCATCTTAATAAATAAGATCTGAGAGGAAAACAGTCCCACTGCTCAGCCTTACAGACCAGGTTATGGTAGCACACACCTTTAATCCCAGTATTCACAATGACACCCACCTTTAAACCCAGTAACCACACTGGTTGCCATAGAAATCAGGTGGTGCATGCCTTTAATCCCAGAGATGCACACCTTTAATCCCAGCCCTAGAGAGGAATATAAAACGGGGGAGAGAGTTCTCAGACACAGTCTCATTCTGAGATTCCTGGAGGCAGGATTGTCATTTCAGACTGAGGTCTAGGTAAGAGGCAGTGGCTGGCTGATTTGCTTTTCAGATCTTCAGGTTGAACCCCAATTTCTGACCCTGAGTTTTTATTAATTGTGCTTCACCATCCTAAAGGAAAGCAATCTGCTGAAGAACAGTTCTGTTGCAAGGATGTCCAGTCTGGAATGCCATCCCCATGGCAGTGCCTTCTAAGGAGGTAGAGGGACCACAGCAGCACTTAACCATCATTACTCTTTCAATTTCATAGCCTTTATCAATACCCAAGCCCTATCCAGCTGGCCCTAGGTGGTTCTCACGGTTAAGAATAATGGGTAGGAAGGGAAGTTTCGAGGGTTTACCCGGTGACTCATTTCCCTATCTCACTTCTCAAGTCTCAGTTTCATTGTGTTTTCTTGACCTCTAATTGTGTACACTCCCAAACTCTTCTTCACACAGATGAAGATTTAACCATCCTAAATCCCACTGGATTCGGTACATGCTTGTAGCGCAATGCCTGCTCTATGCACTATGGTATGGTTTGCGGTCAGGCAAGGGCCTGGAGATTGAAACACACAGAGCAGGAGGGGGGGTAACCCCAAGAATGCTCCAAGAATGAGCGGCTCTTTCATTGTGTTCCAGGGCAGCTTATATAGGGTCTCCTTCCATGCCCTAACTCTCGGCTGCAAGCCCACCAGAAACCACTCCCCTGCCTCAGGAATTCCTGAGGGTCTCCTGCTCAGAGCAACTTCAAGCGAAGGAAAACAAGCTGTTTACTCTGGCAGGCAGGGGAGTCACAGGAAATTCAGGGTCTGGGGGTCCACAGTCCCCAACACATGCTCCCAGTCTGAACTAATGAGCAAAAAGAGAAACTGAATCTTAAACCCGTGACTCATTCATAGGGTGGGGAAATTGATAATGCAGTGGATAATGCCCCAAATCGGTCCCCACCTCCTCTCTAGCGAACCTATCATACAGGGAGGGAAACAAAGTTAGTTGTTTCAAACCTAGTCTTGCCCCGTGGTCTCTGGGGTTCGCTCTGTTTGCTGGTGGTTTTTCCCTATCATCGAGTACGCTGAGCCTTGCATTCCTCCTCAGTCACCGTCTGGATGACACATAGACCAAAGGTTAGCAGCTAAGTAGGTATGTGTTGGGCTACTTACAATGCATACATGTAGATTTCCTTTATAAGAGGAAACACAAATGTGTTCTTATAATAAAGAATATAAATTGCTTCTCTGTCCCTGCCACTTGGAACACCAGCCCAGAAACTCAATACACCTTTATAGTAATCAGAGCCAGTGATGTAATTTTTGTCCTCAAAAACATATGCTACCTGTATGTGTGAAGCGCCATGGTGATTCTCCATGCCTGCTTTCTACTCCGAACCTCCGATCGTATGTACAGCCTATTTCAAATATTCGCCTTTAGAAAAGCCTTTTTCTGGGCAAGGAGGTAGATGCAGCAGGCAACAGAGAATATAATGAACATGGCTGCTTTCCTAAAGAATAACTTCAAAGGAGAGACGGCCTGCCAACTTTGAAGACAGCATTAAGTCATAGCATGAAAGAGTGGAGAGAAAATATTTAATGGCATCTTAATATCCCCAGATCCTGCAAAAAGCCAAGAGCCGGTCACAGTATATTAGCAACTGGACATTTTAATACCATTAGACAACAATTTTTTCCAGTTGTAGTAATAGAGTTACTCAAAGTAGCAAAAAGAGAAGGGAACAGAATCGAGCTTATAAACGGCCTGAAAATCCGTCCTTTCCAATTGACTTTTAATGTGGATGTGGAAACCGGGGTCGGCAATCAATTGGCTCATTTGGTTAACAATCTGGCGGGAGCCTCGATAAATTTTGAGGCTTCTCTGTGAAGTGATCTTGGACTAATTATTCTCAGGACTGGTCCTCTACAGTTTCTCTCACCCTTGGGACATGAGCTGGTGTGTCACTCCACTGTCAGATTTTCCACTCCTAATAAAAGTGAGTTAATGGAGAACTCTATACGTCATCCATAAGTATCCAAGGGGATTGGATCCAGGACCCAGAGTGCCCGCAGAGACCTGGATCTGTAGACGCTCAAGTACTAATATAAAACGGGAAGCATTCTCACATAACCTGTGTTTATACATGCTTTAAGTCGTCTCTAGATTACGATGTCTAACTGCAGCGTCGTGTAAACAGTTGCTACAATAGTTAAAGAACACCGAGGAAAGGAACCCATCCACTGCTTTCACAACCATCTTAGAATTGAGGTTACATTTTCGGCTCACTCTAAACACAGTACCGCCTATCAGAGGATTAATTTTATCTAGAATTTTATATCAGGCAGTGGATGCTTGGTGAGGCTGGAGCAGAGAAAACACAAGAACCCTGCTCTGTCACAGGAAATAACCAGGCATTGGGGGAGGGGCACCGGAGCCGAAATCAGACTCAGAGAGGAGAGTTTGCTGAGCCGTCTGTTGACCTGGATTCTTACCTCTTCGCCTCCTCCACTAGTTTACCTCCTTCCCAATAGCAAATAGCATGGTCCATGCGGTCCATGCTGTTCCCTTATCTCAGAGCTGCCTAAAGGCCATGGCTATCCTTTGGTTAATAAGCCTAAGCTTAGTCAAAACAAGGTAAACAGAACATCCGTTTGTTTGGTCAGGCCTACCGTAGGCTCGCCAGTCTGGGCAGCGTAAACAGACGTGGTTTCCCATCACGGTAGAACATGAAGTCTGAACTCACACACTGGTAGGTTAGGATCTTCTGATGGTGCACAAAGAACTCCAATCAAACCAAATTAGACTGAATCAAAAATGCCCACGTTGAATGAATGCTGCCCTCTCTGGTGGCCGGGAGCTAGAGGCGGAGACAGAGAAGACAGAGGGGGAGAGCTCACGCAAAACCTGAAACCCTTGTTGTCCCCCACAACTCCGAACCTAAATAGCCTATGGGATTGGTCCTGACCCTCCCTGGGGAGGGGTCAGCATTTGGCGAGCTTTCCCAGAGGGGAAGGGCCTTGAGATGGAGCTTTTCGCTCCATTGGAGCCCCAAGGATGACTGCCAGGGGCTGGGGTGATGCCTCCAACTTAATATTACAGTGCTGTTCATGGTTTCCAGGTAGCCATCCTATCGTTGGGTTTTTGTGTGGTCCCTGAGTGTTTTCGAATTTCCCTTTCATTTTAAGGATACTACTGTGTGAAGGACCCTAATGACCTGGCTTAAAATTCATTACCTCTTAAAAAGGCCTGTCTACAGATAAAACATTGTCTGAAGTACTGGAGGTTAGCCCCACAACATGTGAGTTTGGGGGATACACCCAGAAAGTGGGTCCTGCTGCAGGCAACCAGTTCACACTCAGGCTTACAGGAATTCCATGGCACACCCGAGAGGGGGCACTAGCAGATTCTTGCTCAAAGCATACTCAAAAAAAACAAAACAAAACAAAACAAAACAGGGTGTGTGGGGGTGGCAGGTAGAAAATACAAGCAAGTTTCAGAAAGCAGCTTCCAGAAGGAGAAAGACTTGGATAGTGGGGGGGGGGGAGTTCATGCTTTCTAATTAAGGGTCAAGAAAGCAGGCAGGCCCAGCAAGGGAAGCCTGCAAGCAGGTGGGGAGTAGAGGACTCCTCCAAAGAGAGGGAAAATGACCCTGAGTGTCAGAGAGAGCAGGCTGGGGATAGCCTATGAAAATGGGATAGTGAAAGACCCTACAGACCCCCTCCTCAGAACCCGCAGCTAGCATGCTCCCGGGAGAACGTCCTGTTTGCTTGAAAGATTCTCAGGATCAGCAGCTAGCCTACTCTCCTGAGAACATCCCATTTGCTTAGGAAAACAGGATATCTATAAGATAGGACATCTACAAAGCAGGATGACTGCAAAGTAGGATATCTATAAGATAAGAACAGGATGTCTGCTGCCAAACATCCATACTGGGAGAGGAAAAATCATTGGAATGAGACCCCACCCCCACCCCCCCATCCCACCCCACCCCACCCCCACCCCCCCACCCCACCCCACCCCACCCTACCCCCCACCCCCGTCTCATTCCAGGAGATTTTTTTTTTATTTTATTTATTTATTATGTATACAACATTCTGCCTCAATGTATGCCCGCACACCAGAGGAGGGCGCCAGATCTCAGTACAGATGGTTGTGAGCCACCAAGTGGTTGCTGGGAATTGAACTCAGGACCTCTGGAGGAGCAGCCAGTGCTCTTAACTGCTGAGCCATCTCTCCAGGTCGCCCCCCCCCCCCCGTCTCATTCCAATAACCACACTTCTGCTTCTGTAAACTTGCTTTTGCTGCCCTCTTTCCTATAAAAAGACCTCCTCCCAGTCTGCAGGCGCGCAAGTCCTCCGAAAGACTTTGCCGCCCACAGGTACCTGTGTCTACCTAATAAACCTCTTGCGATTTGCATCCGTGTGGTCTCGGCCTGTTCCTTGGCTTCAGGGAGGTCTCCTCCCGAGGGAAGGTCCTCTTCGAGGGTCTTTCAGATAGAACGAGAAAAGGAAAGGGAAGACTTTCTGAGTTAGACTTTCTGAGCTAGGATTAGAAAGCAGGCAGTCTTGGCAGGGAGAGTGAGCAAGGGCATGGAAGTGGGTGAATCCATACCTCATCAAGGGATAGTTATTTCTCCCACCTTCTGGATGCTTAGCAGTCCAGGCCTGGGAGACATGCAGGGGCCCGCAAAGACGTTTCAGAAGAACAAGAGAAATGAAAGCCAACAAGACAGTCAATGGTCAACTGAGATAGCACAGTGCTTGCAAAAGGTTGTAACAAGGATGGAGGGACGGCGGGTGTGTAAAGGGTTTATTTAGTGTGTGTAAAATACCACAGCAACCCCGATAGCACATATGATTAGTGCAGAGTAGAAAAAAATAGGTTTTTTATTATTATTATTTAAAGCATGAGAAAACTAGAATATCAGAGCTGGCATTCACTCATTTTACAAACATTTGATAATATTTGCTGTGCACTCGGAGCTGGAAGTCAGGGCCAGGTCTGTGTGGTTTCTTTTCTAACACAACTGGAGATAAAGAGTGAAGGGAAAGGCAGGAGAGGAAAGGAAGGGAGGGGCGGGGAGAGCAAAGTGTGAGGATTTAATCCACCCAGCTGCAGGGTTGGTGACTTATTTGAGTCACGGGTGGGGGGGGCACTCAGGCGACGACAAAAGAAGAGGCGTGAATTAATCTGTTAAACTTTGCCTTTCAACTTTGAAGTGACATTGCGGCGAGTCTCTCTCCAGCTGCTTTGTCTGGCCATGTCAAGGAGTGGCCATGATTTATTGTGCCACCTCGATAATTTCAATGCTCTTGATCTCCCACCGGAAGCAGAGAAAGTAAGGTAAACTGCTGTGTAAAAAGACAGTATGAATAATGCCTGGTGCACAGAACTAGCAGTGAGCTCAGCACCACCCAGGAGGCAGGCTGCAGCCAGCAGCAGATTCCGGCCCAAAGCCACCTGCCCAGTGCCCCAAGACCTCAGAGGCCTTTGGCTTCTGTGGAAAACTCCCTTAACTTGTGCTATGGTGGCTTGGTGGCTGCTTTACAAACACGCAAGCTGACCAGATCCACGTTTGTGGTTTACGGTGTGGATCATAGCTGAGGCTGAGTGCTAACACCTACTAGGCTCATCTACCTGTTTGGTGTTCGGTATTCCGACACACTTCTGGTACTCCCTATGTCATCCTATATGCAGATGAGAAGGGCAGGATGTGGATGGCTTTATGAGTCAGACAGCAGCAAACCGCAAAACCCAGAAGTGAGCCCAGTGAGTCACAGGCCTGTACTGCGTTTGCTTTCCAGCCTCTGTCTCTCCTTCCTGTTTGCTGTTCCAGCCTCTGTCTCTCCTTCCTGTTTGCTGTTCCAGCCTCTGTCTCTCCTTCCTGTTTGCTGTTCCAGCCTCTGTCTCTCCTTCCTGTTTGCTGTTCCAGCCTCTGTCTCTCCTTCCTGTTTGCTGTTCCAGCCTCTGTCTCTCCTTCCTGTTTGCTGTTCCAACCTCTGTTTCTGCTTCCTGTTTCCTGTTCCAGCCTCTGTCTCTCCTTCCTGTTTGCTATTCCATCTTCTGTCTCTGTGTCCTGTTTACTGTTTCAACCTCTGATTCCTGTTTGCTGTTCCAGCCTCTGTTTCTGCTTCCTGTTTGCTTGGAGGTCTACTACTATTGCTGTGTTGTTTTGTTTTGAGACAAAGTCTCCTGTATCCCAGACTGGCCTCAAACTGACTATGTAGTCAAGGATGCTCGTCTTGAATTCCTGATCCTCAAGCCTCTACCTCTCTAATATTGGGATTACAAGTTTGTACCACCCTGTTTATACCTCTCTATTTTTGTGTACTGACTATAATTCATTTTCTCTGATCTTTCTTTACTAGTGGATACACATTTCTAAAGGTTTAGCTGCTCTGCCTACCAGAGGTGAATAAACTGGGGTATCACCGTAGAACACGAAGCCAATTTGTCTCCATAAAAAATAAAAAATAAAAAAAAAATCAAGAGTTTTGGGGAATATCTGGAAGTATCTATCAATGCCCATCACTTTTTCTATGTCTCCTTTCTCCAGTATTAAGGGAGAAAAGAAAGGAAGAAAAAACATTGATGAGTTCCTGTTCCTTCTGAATTTGTACCAAGTATAGGAAATTCCCAGCAGGAATGATGGCTCAGTGGGTAAAACATTCACCCACATAGGTGTGAGGGCCTCTTGGGACCTCCAGAACTTGTGTAGAACTGAAGACAGGCAGTAGCATGGTCTGCCACGCCAGCATTCTTACAGAGAAGTGAAAGGCAGTCAGTCCTTGGATGCCAGCGGCCCAGCCTGACATGTGGAGCCCTGAACATTGAAGAGGACCCTCCTCAAACAGAGTGGAAAGCAACAGAGTAGGTCAACACCCAAGGATGTCCTCTGATCCCCCACACACACACACACACACTGTGGCACAAACCTAGGGGCAAATCCCACATACACACATAAGATTAACAAAAAGTCCTCAGTGCCCCACAATGACTTCCCACATCACCCTGATAATATGCATGGGGAAATGAGCCTCGGGAAAGCTCTTTGTCCCAGGTGTCTCTACTTGAGAAGCAGAATAGACGCAGAGGCTCTGTCGCTCAGCTCCACCAGGACTGAATGCTCGTTGTCTATCTTAGTGTCTCTGGCATTGCTTCTCCTTCACGGGCTCTGCAGCCACAGATTCAAGCCACTGCAGGTTAGAAACAGAAAGGAAGGGAAGAAGACAGCAGGAAGAGAGGACTGAGGGAGGAAAGAGCTGGGTCAGGACGGAATATGTGCCACCTTGTCCCTGCCATTATTCTCTAAACAATGCATTACGACCCCTAGGTAAAGGCACTTGTATTGGATTAAGCATTGCAAGCAATCTAGAGAGAGTTCTCCAGGAGGACATGCATGGGTTACATATAGATGTCGCATCATTTACTGTAAGGCATTCAGGCCATCTGTGGGCTTTGGTCTGTCAGAGAAGTCCTGGAACCCAGCTTCTGACAGATGAAGGAATAATTCATCCTGCTCTTATTTATTACATTAAGATCTATTTTTATCAATTATTGGCTACAAATGAAGGGAAGTAGAGGGTGGAGCAAGGGCCTGAGGAGCTATGGGAGAGCTGCTGCAAAGCCTCTGTGTTCCTAAAACAATGCAGAGATGGCTTCCCCCATTCCCCAAAGTTCTTCTATATTTGTCCTGAATCTTCTCCGAGACTTTTATTTCAGTGATCCAGACAATGACCTTGAGAACTTGTCTCAAAGTTTCTACCCTGGCAAAGAGCCAAACTCCCTCTAATTCCTGGCACACACTCAGTACCTTGTGGGGTCTCTGCTTCACAGGTCAGGGATGGACTGTTACGGGATTTTATCCTCACAGACTCTGCTGACAGAGATTGGGTTCACAGAGGACAAAGCAGGGGCCCACTTTCTTCTCTTCATACACATACTGTCTCAATCTTACCCTCTCTAGTAGTACACTTTTCTCAAACTCCTAAAAGCCATTCAAATCTCACTTGGACTCTTCCACCCCAAGAACAAAAAGAATGCTGTCATTCGGTCTAAAGGAGTAACTGCGCTGTCACCGTGTTTGCTAACAACCATTTGTCAAAATGGAGGGGGAAAAGGTATGTCAAAAACAACATTTAAAGGAACTCAGGGGAGGAGAGTTAAAGGCCTAAATGAATGCTTTTATTTCTCTGTGTTGAAATTTGTGAGTCCCTCCTCTAGGGTCTTAATAAACCTCAAAGAAACACATGACACTTAATGAACACAATTTAAGGGCTAGCTCAGCCCTTGATACTTCAATGGCTGTCAAAACATCACTTGCTTGTACTTGTGAGTTCTTTTCCAAGCCTTTCTGTTCAATTTCTTCTTCAGTGGATGCTTGTTTTCCCAACATCCTAATCTCTGAAGTATATGCATGCTGTTGTGAAGCTAATCATCTAAGAAGTCATTTCAATTAGCATTGTCATTGTTGAGGAAAATGCCACCAAGCATTTCCTGACACCTCTCAGATAACAGTCAAAAGCATGACAATTCCACATTGCAAGGGTTTATGTATTTAATTTAATGAGCTTTCAAGTAATGTTCAACTAAAGAGACACCATAGGTAATAGCTTGCTTCCCATGAACTGGTTGAAAAGAGAATATCTAAATTGCAGAACTTGTTTGTTTAAATCAGAGTAATGATAGTATCTCTTTGAATAATTTGAAATAAAAATACTACTTTTTTAAATTAATTTATTTATTTATTAAAGATTTCTGCCTCTTCCCCACCACCACCTCCCATTTCCCTCCCCCTCCCCCAATCAAGTCCCCCTCCCTCATCATCCCTAAGAGCAATCAGGGTTCCCTGCCCTGTAGGAAGTCCAAGGACCACCCACCTCCATCCCAGTCTAGTAAGGTGAGCATCCAAACTGCCTAGGCTCCCACAAAGCCAGTACGTGCAGTAGGATCAAAAACCCATTGCCATTGTTCTTGAGTTCTCAGCAGTCCTCATTGTCCGCTATGTTCAACGAGTCTGGTTTTATCCCATGCCTTAGAGGAGAACTCACCACTGCTGTTTAGCTAAATTGGCATTAGAGAAAACTACAATCTGTTTATATTTGTGCCTGTAAATGAATCCTTCTCTCATATTTCAGTAAATAAGTGTCTCATTGCAATTTTAGTGATTGCAAAGACTCAGAGCTTCTCAAGATGCTGAGAATAAGTGATGCTTGATGACAGGTGAGGCAGCTAAGTGAGTGAAGGGACCTATTGCCAATATTAACAACTTGACTTTGACTCCTCCCTCAACAAGCTGTCCTCTGACCTCCACATGTGCACTGTGGTGTGCACGTGCACACACACACACACAGAGCTGAGCCCCAGACCTAAGCAGGACATTGGTACCTCCCTTTCCAGTGCTCAGGGAACACTGCAGAAGAGGGAGCAGAAAGAATGTAAGAGCCAGAACCTAGGGAGAAAGGCCATGAAATGCTGTCTTTGGGGGATAGCCTGGACATTGCAGACATGATCACAGTAGATGCAGTTGTCTCTGTATCTGAATGGGATTGGGCCTGTCAACAGCTACTCGCAGATCAAGAAGGGACTCCTTATTGAACTATTGATACAGTCTGTGAGAGGGACAGCCATTGCCTTCAGTTGTGTACCCAACTGAAGCTGAGCTCATCAAGTGTTGTAATGAGGAAATAACCACACGGAAACTGTATTAATTAAATTGCTGCCTAGCCCATTAGCTCTAGACTCTTATTGGCTAACTCTCACATCTTGATTAACCTATTTCTATTAATCTGTGTTCACCATGAGTCTAACCAACGTCTGTCTTGGGTAGGAGAAGTATGGCATCTGCCACATTGCCCTTCTTCCCAGCATTCTGTTCTGTCTACTCTGCCCACTTATGGGCTGTTCTATCAAAAGGCCAAGGCAGTCTCTTTATTCAACCAATGAAAGCAACACACAAACAGAAGAACCTCCTACACCAACCAAACCCCAATGGATAGCTCTAAATTCATGTCTTAAATACAGTCTTAGTTAAAATCTGTGGGTAACAAAAAAAAAACATGGATATGTAAAATGGACCTGTAGTGAGGGATTGGGGATAGCAAGAGTAGGAGGGACATGAGAGGGAGAACAGGAGTAAAAATAAATGGAATGTGCTGTATACATGAATGAAATTCTCAAAGACCAATTAATATGGAAAATGTATGGCACATGCCAATATTCTCAGTGTTCACGGGGTAGAGGCAGGAAGATCAGACACTGAAGGTGCGCCATCCTTGACTACATAGGTAGTCTGAGGCCAGCTTGAGCTTCATGGAATCCTGTCTCCAAAAATCAAAGAAAATACACGTGATATCTGCACATGTGTTGAATGGTTATCAGAATGTCTCAGCATCTTCTTTAACTTCCATGTTAACAAAAGAGGCAGAGAAGGGCAGAGCCTGAAAATGACAAAACTTGTCCTCGTCACACTCGCCCAGGAGAACCAGTACCTAATCTGAGTGTTAGGAGAAGCAACACTGGTGTCTATTATATCAGTTCCTAATCTGAGTGTTAGGAGAAGCAACACTGGTGTCTATTATATCAGTTCCTAATCTGAGTGATAGGAGAAGCAACACTGCTGTCTATTATATCAGCTAGTGTCTAACCTTGATTTTCAGAACAGCCAACATAAAAACAAGGAAAAATACATGGGAGACCCTGTCTCACAGGGAGAAATGAAATAAAGAAGGAAAAAGGAAGGAAAGAAGGAGGGAGGGAGGGAAGGAGGGAGGGGGGAGGGAGGGAGGGAGGGAGGGAGGGAGGGAGGGAGGGAGGGAGAGGCACACAATGAGACAAGGAGAGGATGACGGACTGACCCTTTTTTCAGGGGTATGTATGTGTATATAAAGGTAAGCACATTGACACGTGTATAGGTGTACACATGTGTGAACACATGGATGTCCAAGGCTGACATCTTGAAGCAGGATAGCTCAGCTAAAGCCAGAGTTCATAGCTGTAGCTAGACTAGATGACCAGCATCACCTTTGGGGTGATGAGCTCATAGGCAGGTTGCCACATGTATGTGGTATTAAGGTTCTGGGGACCCAAACTTAGGTCCTCATGTCAACAATTTGCTCAGCTTGCTTACTTTACACGGTGAACCATTTCCCCAGCCTTCTGAAGTCATCATTACTTGAAGAGACTTAATAGTTTACCAAGAAAGCTAATAGCGAACTATTTCAATAATTCAAAATTTTCACTAAACAAAAAACAAATTCCAGTTATAACTATAACCAAAATAACAAGATGAAATTAATAATCATTGCATATTTACTGAACAAACCACTACACAGAAACATGATATTTCTTTCAATATCATATATGAAAGAAAAGATCTTATGTGTAAAAGAAAAGAAATTTTTAAAATTCATAGGAATAAACTGAGCAAGAAATGTACAAAGTCTGTATAAAGTAAACTATATGTTTAAAGATATTTAAAATATTACTAGCACGGCAAAAAGACAACAAACAGGGCAAAGAACTATAGATTCCCTAAAACAGAGTAAATTCCCTTGTCTAAATGTCTTCTCCAAAGATGTATCAACAAATGATTAATGAAAACACTTGTGTTGGTAAGAAAATAGTGCGGAGCCCGCACTACAAGACCATTCCCGAGCCAGGCAAGGGCCTGGAGATTTAAACACACAGGGACACAGAGACACAGGTCATCCCTGTAACAAGAATCCTCCTTTATTGTGTACCAGAACCGCTTATATAGGGATCCTTAACGGATAGCCATGCCCTAACAAAACCCACCAGAAACCACTCCCCTGCCATCAGGAACTACTGAGGGTCTCATGCTCAGGGTAGCTACAAACACAGAAAAAACAAGTTGTTTTGCTCAGAGCAGCTGCAAGTATAACAGATTGTTTACAGGAAATTCAGGATCTGGGTTCACAGCCCCCAACATGTCACCGTACCTGGTAGGATTCCAGGCAGGTGTCACCGTACCCGGGAGAATTGCAGGTGTGTGTCACCATACCCGGTAGGATCACAGGCGTGTGTCACTGTACCCAGGACAATCGCAGGCGTGTGTCACCGTACCCTGGAGGATTGAAGGCATGTGTCACCGTACCCAGTAGGGACTGAAATCAGGACTTAATGCTTGTCAGGCAAGCGTGATATAAACTGAGATGTTCTCTAGCCCTAAAATGGCATGTTTACTAAACTAAATATATTTTAACCAATAAAAAATTTGATTTTAGTGATTGAAAATGACAAGCAACAAAGCAAAGCTTTGTGTGAGTGTGTCCTTCTGAGGGACTGACTCCCACCCCTGGGTATCACAGTGAATCAGATGCACTGAAGTAATCCATATCCAAGTTTGGTGCATGTGTGAAAATGCAGCTCAGCTTTTTGGTTTTTCTTTTTTTGCTTTTTTGAGACAGGTTTTCTCTGTAGCTCTTGAGCCTGTCCTGGAAATAGCTCTTGTAGACCAGGCTGGTCCCAAACTCACATAGATCCACCTGCCTCTGCCTCCTGGGAGTTGGGATAAAGGCACGCACCACCTCCCAGCCTCTGAATGTGCACTTCTAGAATATTCTACCTGTGTCCACTGCTAGACAGTAAAGCATCACCTCATGCATGTTCATGATATCTGTAATGTGGAAGGACGCACAGAAACACAGTATGCTGTGACCTGGCATGCTCCTACCTTAACACACTTACTCCCTCGACTGTCTTCTAGAAGAGGACACAAAGGCCCAGAGAAGGAACCGTAGCCCATCCCAGGTCCCTAGGGAAATTCTGCCCCAGATCTGATTATACCAGTCTGTTTCTAGATTTATGAGTGTGTGTGCATATATGTGTGTGCTCACATGCGTGTGTGTGGATGGATGTGTTTATCTGTAATCAGCCCGACCAAAAGAAGAAAAAAAATATTCCAAGACAGTTTCAGCAGGGAAGAATGGTAAATAATTTTATGAGGTTGATAAATTGTATGAGGTTTATGAGGAAACCCTGTCTCAAGATAACGAGGCAGGGTGCTAAGGCAGAGTGCCCAGCTGATATGCATGTACCTGAGTGTGCATACCACAAACGCATGTGCACGTATACTAAACACATACACCACACTCATGTGCATATACTACACACACACACGTGGGTGTGTGGTGTGTATTTGTGTGTGTGTGTGTGTGATTGTTGCTGCTAATACAAATCTGGTCAACACTGCCAAGTCCTCGAACATTCCTGAACACAGTTTCTTCCTGACTATGGAACTTCTTGTTCAGATTAGCTAGGACCTACGTCTTTGCTTTGAGGACTGAGTTTCAGCTCTGGAATTCCAAGCAGTCCCAAGCACGTAGGCAAAGACAAAGGAAAAGAAAGACCCAGGCAGAAGGCCTTATATATATGCCAGCTTGCTTTGGGTGGACAGCTAGGCCTGTCGTCTCCCACCGTCTCAAGTACGCTGCTGTGCTTCCCCCCCTCCAGCTGCCTCCCCGAGAGCTAGCTCCATTAGTTGGGAAGTGGCCTGAAGCTCTAGCCTCACCGAATCATCATAGGGACTCAGACAGCTCATGGTCGGTGTGGGTGTGATGGTGTCCCAGCATTCAGACTGCATTCAGCAGAGGCAGATAGGTCTCTGTGAGCTTGAGACCAGCCTGGCCAGCCAGGGCTACACAGTGAGGCCCTGTCTCAAAATAAAATACAAAAGGTAAATACACATACACAGGAATCCACAGGGGGCGGGATGGGGTATGACAGAGGCAGAGATCAGAGCAATTTGTCTATAAGTCAAGTAATGCCCTGCATTTCCAGCCACCTCCAGGAGAAAAGAAAGAGCCGGGAAGAACTCTCCACAGAGCACCGAGAGAGCAGGTCCAGCAGCACTGTCCCAGGATGCCAGTGTTGTGAAGGAACACACCTCTGCTGTTTCACGACTCCCGTGTCTGGAAAGCAACAGCAACACCTTTGCCCTTCACCTCCACTCTGGGTTTTCCTTTGCTCACTTCTCTTCCATGGTGCCTTCCACAGATTCCCACTCTCGTCTGCGATGAGCGTCCCTCATCTCATGGAGTGTCCAAGCAAGAGCTGGCTTCGAGGTTGGCATCAGAAGCTGCCTTTCCCTGGAGCTGCCGTATGACTGCTTCTGTTTTAATCCGATGAACGTTAATTCTTTCTCTACCTCAAAATGGTAACATGGATGGAAATGACACAAGGTGCTGAAGTTCTTTATCAACATCTCAGACTGAAGATCAATTGTCTGTCACTAGAATCAGAGGCTGGTCTTGTCGGCTGGGTCATCGTGAGTCCTCAGTTGGGCCAATAGTCTTGATCTTCTGATATTCTTTCCCTGGGACCACCGTCATTTCACTGCCTCATTATTCAATTCCATATTCCTAAATCTCATTTCTTTCCAGCTTCTCTGAGTTAAACATTACATTTTATTTCTGCTAAATCACCCTTGTAATAGGCTGGATCTTATTCTGTTCAAGATTTTGATGACTTCCCCATTGAAGGCACATAAAACAGTGTCTAGCATATATACATTTTTACAGTTTAATTCTGAGTTCCCAAAAGATAAATTGAGAACCAAATGGGAAAAGAGACATGAATAAATAATACCAGCTGAACAGACTAAAATATGTAGAAAAAGTTAAGCCCCTCTCAGTAAATGTCAAGTATGAAATTGTTTTATATAATTTTATTCATTGGCCCTGTGCTGCTCCCATAAGAGTTCATTTGATTTTCAGAGATTGATACCATCATGCTCTGCATTTGGGGGATGAGTTCAAAGCATTGCCTGCACCACACTGTAGTTTCCTGCACTGTGAGGCAGAACTCATGCAGCAGTGGTGTGCTCTCTGGAACAGAAAGGAGTCTGTGTTCCAGTCATGCTCCAAACAACACTGGCCATGAACTGGCACCGTGGGTCATGACCGAGAGCAGAGAAGATGACAAAGAGCATTCTCCGCTGCCGTACTGGTCCGAGCAAAGAGGCTCAGTGGTCCTGGTCAGGGCAGGGATGCTCAGTGGTCCTGTTCAGGGCAGAGAGGCTCAGTGGTCCTGGTCAGGGCAGGGAGACCCAGTGGTCCTGGGTAGGGCAGGGATGCACAGTGGTCCTGGTCAGGGCAGAGAGGTTCAGTGGTCCTGGTCAGGGCAGGGATGCTCAGTGGTCTTGGTCAGGGCAGGGAGACCCAGTGTTCCTGGTCAGGGCAGGGAGACCCAGTGTTCCTGGTCAGGGCAGGGAGAATTAGTGGTCCTGGTCAGGGAAGGGAGACTCAGTGGCCCTGGTCAGGGAAGGGAGACTCAGTGGCCCTGGTCAGGTCAGGAATGCTCAGTGGCCCTGGTCAGGGCAGGGAGACTCAGTGGTCCTGATCAGGGCAGGGAGACTCCCTTGTCAGGGTAAGGACACTCAGTGGTCCTGGTCAGGGTAGAGATGCTCAGTGGCCCTGGTCAGGGCAGGGAGACTCAGGGCAGGGATGCTCAGTGGTCCTGGTCAGGGCAGGGAGGCTCAGTGGTCCTGGTCAGGGTAAGTGTTGGGAGCTGCAGACCCCTGGCCCATTAACTTTCTTTGCCTGCCTCAGACCCTTTGCCTGTTGGAGTGAACTGAGCAGAAGAACTTGTTTTCCTGTGCCTACAGCTGCTCTAAGCACGAGACCCTCATGAGTTCCTGATGACAGGGGAGTGGTTTCTGGTGGGTTTTACAGCTGGAAATCCCAAGAGCTGGAGCATGGCTGTCAGTTAAGGATCACTATATAAGCTTCCCTAGAGCGCAATAAAGTTGGCATTCTCTTTTCAAGGATGACCCGCATCCCTGTGTCTCTGTCTGTGTGTGTATGTGTTTAAATCTCCAGCCCCTTTCCCGGCTCATGTACTATCCCGTACTGCAGGCATTACAAGTAAGGAGACTCAGGGGTCCTGGTCAGGGTAGGGAGGCTTAGTGGTATGTGAGAAGTACCCACAGGCTCTTGTGTGTTTGAACGCTTGGTCCACTGCTGATAATAGAAGCTTTGTTAGGTAGTACCTAGCTGGAGGCTAAGGAGAACTTGGGGCTGTTGTAACCTGATTTCCTGTCCAGTCCCTTTTCTTATCTGCCAAGACTTGAGCAAACAGCCTCATTTTCCTGCTGCCACAGCCATGAACTGGTCTTATCTTCCTGCCTTCCACCATGAGCAAGAAAAAACATTCCTCCCTTAAGGTGCTTCCTGCCAGGCATTTGGTCACAACAGATGTCACTGGGACAGCAGATGAAACTGCTCATCTCCAACATCTGCCGCCCCTACTGGGGGTGACTGGAGAGAAGACAGCAGTCAGCCCACACACAGGCTGATGCAGCGGACACTGCTTTCCGCTTCTCTACACGCTACTGATTTAGTCTCTCTGTGACGACATGTAACCCTGTGCTGAGTCCCAGTCATTGGGTGTGAACTGAAGAAGTTGTAGGTGTCCTTGTTAAAGAGGAAAGGATTATTCATGACGACTGTCAAAGACGGTGAGGAAGATTTTGTTTAAGGCAAGGCTCTCATCATGTAGGGACCAACACAATGGGATCATCCAACAGGAGAGGGAGATGGGGGTTGACCTCAGAATGCAGCAAGCTCATGTGGGCATCTACAACCAAACAGCCAGGTGGGGTCAGGGGAAGGAAATTCCAGGAAGATCCGGGAAAGGCAGGGGGTTCTCATCAGATCATCTCAACAGAAATCTCCTTGGAGATAAAATACAGAGACTGGAAAGACCCCAAGGAAGGAGTATTTCCTTTAAGCGATCAGCAGTATTCTTCTCAAACTGGATTCTATAGGCTAGACAGGGAACTCAAAGTCTGGCCCGCCTCTTCTGGGGAGGGCTCAGAGTCACCTGACGCAAATGTCCAGTGTTGCACAAGAGTATCACGGCCAGATGCATTCTCGCTCCCTCTCTGCGTCTCTGTCTCTCTCTCCTTCCTGTCTCCCTGCCCCCCCCCTTCCTGTCTGTCTCCCTGCCACCTTGATCTTTCTCTCACCTGTCCTACCCTACACAATCCTTACATTGGCAAATTCCAGAAATAGGCAAAAGCCAGCATTCTTTTTCCATCAAGGGCTTGGTAGAAAGTATTTTAGTCCTTGGGGGTGCTGCTGTCTCTGTTGGGAAGACTCGGTTCTGCCATGGAGACAGGAAAGCTGCATCAGAGGATATAGAGGATATCAGTGTAACTTTCTGAGCCTATCTCAAGTTTGGAGATCTGTCTCTGGCTACCCGACCTAGACCTGCCTATGCCCCACCACCACTAGCGTAGCAGAATATTATTGCCCCTTATTCCTTACTCTGCCTCAACCCATCGCAAGCTTCTCCACCCCCATCACAACCCTATATAAGTTTCAGCCTGATACCATTAAATGAGATCCTGCTTCGACAGACTCCCGACTCTGGGTGTGTTTCTCCCTGGTGGTGGGGGGTGGGGAGAGGGCTGGGTTGTTCGACACTCACCATCCCACTCAGCCCCAGGGAAAAGTCTGGCAAGTCTAGCTCTGCTCCCCCCCTTTCTGCCAGAGAACCAAGCACATAATGAGTGAGTACAATAAACACAGTATTTACGTGTTTGGCGCACTCTGATGGTTTTCTGTCCTAGAGGAAATCACTCCTGGAAGGCTCTCAGATTTTTGAATAACTATGTCCCCTCCCATTCATTGACCCTTGTGGGCTGGGACATGAGTCATAGATTGGTATAGGGATTTATTTGCTCAGAAGTATCATCATTCAGAGATCCATACTCACAGAGATAGCATGTGAGCATAAACTTTCACAATGACCTTGCAAATTATGTATTTATACACAATTATGGAATCAATAAGGGCGTAGTAAAATTACACCTTTATTTAAGGTTTCTGTTTTGTTTTGTTTATGTGCATGAATGTTTTTCTTACTTGAATATGCATGCTGGTTCAGAAAAGGGAGCTGGATCCCCTGGCACAGACTTGTGAGCCACCTGTGGGTGCTAGAAACTGAACCTGGGTCCTCTGCAAGAGCAGCAAATGCTCTTAAACACTCAGCCATCCCGCCAGCCTCTCTTTAAAGCTTCCTTCCAAAAGCGGCATGAGTTTGCATTTCACTGTCTTAAAGCCTGGGTTAATGGTGTTGGCATGTAACCCAGCTGTTTTAGGGCCGAGGCAGGTTGATTGCGTGTTCAAGTCCTACTCAGCCAAACGAAGAGCACTGAAAAGACAGGTCAGTGGTAAAGCACATTCTTAGCACGCACGGGACCCTGAGTTCAGCTCCAGTACTGGAAAAATAATAGCAATGGGCTGGGTAGGCAGTTTATCTGTTAAAGGATTCACCTTCTAAAAGGAAGGGCCTGAGTTTGATCCCCTGAACCCACACATTGAAAACAGGCATAGTAGCTCACCCTTTCTATTCCCCTGCTGACGAGACAGAGTGGTGGGTTCCTGCTGACGAAGCAGAGAGTGGTGGACTCCTCCGCCGATCAGCTTAGCCTGCTTCATAAGCTTCATACCAGTAAGAGACCTGTCTGGAAAAGAAAAGGTTGAGGCTGGAGTGGTGGCCCAGCAGTTAAGAGTGTTTGTTGTTCTTGTAGATGACCTGGGTTTCATTCCCACCATTCACATGATGGCTCACAACCATCTGTAACTCCAGTACCAGGGGATTTGATGCCCTGGACTCCCATGGGCACCAGGAACTTGTGTGCTGTTCATACTTGCATACAAACAAAACACTCATTGTACAGCCTAGTTTTATGTCAATTTGACAGAAGCTAGAGTCATAAGAGGAGGGAACCTCAACTTAGAAAATGCCCCATAAGATTGGACTGTAGGCAACCCTGCAGGGCATTTTCTTAGTTAGTGATTAATGGGGAGGATCCAGACCATTGTGAGTGATGCAGTCCCTGTGTTCTATAAGAAAGCAGGTTGAGCAAGACATGGGGAGCAAGCCAATAAGCAGCACCCCTCTGTGGCCTCTGCATCAGCTCCTGCCTCTAGGGTCCTGCCCTGTGTGAGTTCCTGTCCTGACTTCCTCCAGTGATGAACAGCAATGCTGAAGTGTGAGTCTAATAAACCCTTTCCTCACTGGTTTTCTTTTGGTCATGGTGTTTCATCACAGCAATATAAACCCTAATTTATAATTATAATTATAAATTAATTATAATTAATTTAATTATAATTCCCAGAGTAAGAGTTCATTGTTATTACCAGCAAAATTCAGAACTTGGTTTCATCCTGGTTAGCTCACTTGGGCTATTGTAAGAAAATCTCTTAGCTGACCAAACTCTACACTTCAAGGTTCTAAAAGCCAAGAAGAGAGTCAAGGCAAAAGCAGATTTGGTGTCTGGTAGTTCATTCCTTACAAATGGTGCCCTCCTGTAGTGCCAAGGCAAAGGCCCTAATCTCTTTCCATGAGTGCTCTGCTGTCCTGTGGCCACCTCCCCAAAGGTCACACTGATACCATTACCTTAGTGACCAGGTTTTCAAAGTCTGTGGGAACACAGATGTGCAATGCAAACCATGGCAAATCTTGATTCAAATAATAAAATATTTTAAAAACTAGAGTTGTACTTACAAATACTTGTGTTGGTTTGAATAATTTGAATAGTTGAAAATCACTCAATTCCTTTAAAGTATCACAAATGGTATATCCATACTTTAATGGAGGCCCGTTATTACTGAGACTTAATCTCAAGAACATAACTGCAAGTGTAGAACATTCTGAACAACAAAAAGTCCATCACTTGAGAAACTGAATGTGATGTTGGTTTTAGATATTCAGTAATCACTGTAAATGTTTAAGTAGAAATATGGCAGAGATAGGTAAAAATGGAAACCAGACAGTTACATGACAGCATTTTTGTTTCAGATTCTACATCACAAATTAAGCTTTTTAAAGGAGGAAGGAAGAGGGAGAGGAGGAAAAGGAAGGAGGGGGAAATGGAGACGGAGGGGTAGGAAGAAGGGGAGGAGGAAAAGATACAGGAGGAGAGGAGGAGGGAAAAGAGGAAGTTGAGGAGCGAGGAGGAAGATGGAGGGAGAGAGGAAGGAGGAGGAGGCAGTGGAAGAGAAACTGTTATGACTGCCACCAGGCAAGTCCCAGTACAGAATGCCAGTTTACACCTGTTCCGATGGATGACTGCTGCTCCCTGCTTTGGCCTGCGGACTCCCCTTGGAGCTGGGCTCCCTCCCTCGTGCCCCATGATCACAGACCAGACCGGCTGCAGCAGCTCTGACTCTTACATCTCTCCGCTTTATACCCAGCATGAAGTCCAGCTTCCTGGGTCATCGCCCCTAAGCCCAGGGCCTTATTCCCAAATGGTCATTTGTCTGGGAATCAGTAAACATGGCCAGGAAGGTTGGGCATTCAGAGCTAAAGAGATGGAAGCAACCTCATGCTGTGTTACGATACTCGGGGGGAAAGGCACCCAGATAGGAATGAATACTGTCGAGAATGCCGAACAGGGTGGAGGAAGGCATCAATGGTTAAGAGTGATCATTTTCTTCCCAACTCCTCTTCTATGGGCTTGCTCTGCACGGGTGAGCCTTGCGTCTCCAGACCATAAGGAATGGATTGCCTTGGCAGAGGACTCTTAGGAGTTCCTCTATCATTGTTCTGTTCCCTACACAAAGTCATCCATTTTTTTTCCCTTGCTCATGCTGGCTCGGTGTCTCCTGACTGTCTTCCCTCAACTTATAAAGCTTCTTCTTGCTTAGATTTCGCTAAGTTCCAAGGCTGTCTCTTCCAGAAGCTGTCTCCGAACATCTCCCCTCCCCTCCTGCTATTGTCTCACCGACCTTCCCACACTGACCCTGACCTCTAACACAATAGGAATAGGACAGTTAGGCAGTGGGGAGCCTGTTTGTCTCTGTGAGGACAGTGTCTGTCTCCGTGAGGACACAGTGTCTGTCTCCGTGAGGACACAGTGTCTGTCCCTGTGAGGACACAGCGTTTGTCTCTGTGAGGACACAGTGTCTGTCCCTGTGAGGACACAGTGTCTGTCCCTGTGAGGACACAGTGTCTGTCCCTGTGAGGACACAGTGTCTGTCTCTGTGAGGACACAGTGTCTGTCTCCGTGAGGACACAGTGTTTGTCTCTGTGAGGACACAGCGTCCCTTTCTTCACACACTTAGAGGCTCTATTTTGGAGGCAGAGAGCAAGCCCTCAGCAGAGGCACTGACTCGGCTCATACTTTGATCTTACTCTTCCCGGCCTCTAGAAGAACTGTAAGCTATGATCTCACGGTATCTTTGTCACAGCAGCAGGGACAAGCTAAGACAGTCCTTGACACCTCACCTGATCCTAACCTCTCCAAAGCCCCTTTCCAGGTTGTAAACTCTCTAAGGTAAGTCTGTGCTTTGTATGTGGTCCAGGATCAACTCATTGTTAACACTTGACATTTGTAAGACTATAGTCCATTAAGCATCCAGATACCCCTTTGTGCGCACAATTCTCCAATCACCATTAAAATGAATTAAGCTGGGTGTGAGAGCTGGCGATCATGATTCCAACATTGGGGCAGATGAGACAAGAGAATCACAAACTTGGAGATAGCCTGGACTATGCAGTTAGACCTTGTTCGAATACAAATCAAGGGGCTTAGGATGTAGCTCAGTGGTAGAGTGCTTGCCTGACATGTACAATGTCCTGCATTTGATCCCCAGGACTGCATAAACCAGGCACAGTGGTGCACAGCTGTAATCCCAGCACTTGGGAACAGAGGCAGACAGACCAGAAATTCCAAACCATCTTCATCTGTATAGCTTGTTTAAAGTCTGCCTAGCCTAACCAAGCCACCATCTTTAAAAAACATCCAGGGAGTTTTGGGGCCCACACCAGATTGGGATATGCTGAAGAGGCAGAGACAGGAGGACAAGTTTGAGGTTAGCATGAGCTACCCCTTTTCTTTTTTCTCTTTTTGGATTTTTTGAGACAGGGTTTCTCTGTGGCTTTTGGTTCCTGTCCTGGAACTAGCTCTTCTAGACCAGGCTGGCCTTGAACTCAAAGAGATCCGCCTGCCTCTGCCTCCTGAGTGCTGGGATTAAAGGTGTGTGCCACCACCGCCCGATGAGCTACCCCTTTTCTTTTTTTCTTTTTTTTTTTTTTTTTTTTGGTTTTTCGAGACAGGGGTCCCCTTTTCTATTGTAGCTGAAGAGATAGCCCATCAGTTAGGAGCACTTCTGCTCTTGGAGAGGACTCAAGTGCAGTTCCCAGCACTCACATGACTGACTGCTCACAACCACTTGGAATTCCAATTCCAGAGGATATGATGCCCTCTTCTGGACTCTGAGGGCACTGCATGCATGTGGTACACACACACACACACACACACAGACACACACACAAACACACAAATAAAAATAGGTCAGATGTTACATTATTTAATCATTATTTTTACTACTATTATCATTCGATCTTTAACAGGTATGATAGAGTTGGTTTTGTCTAAAATAAAAGCAAACAGGGCTGGGCATGGTTACACATGCCTACAGCCCCAGCACTGAGAAGGCAGAGACAGAAGAATTGCTATGAGTTCCAGGTCAAATGAACTGTACAGTGAGTAACAAGCCAGCAAGGATGGTGTAGCAGGACCCTGTCTCCAAACAAAGAAGGGAAAAGCTAGTGGGGAAAAATAACTCGCATTCTTGTGGATCCCCGTGTGGAAAGTCAATTGAAATACAGAGGGCAGGCTTTTCTCTGAGATTAATTCTGCTCCAGATCCTCTGACACTCCTCAGAGCTGGGTCACCGCTAACTTACGGGAGCTCTGGCAACGCCTGATGTCTATAACTCTTAATTACAATTGCTTTGCTGGTTTTATGTGTGCCTCTGCTCACTTAAGCTCAGTGCTGACTGACAAATTGTGCTGTATGCCTGTTCGTCAGTAATTTAGTCAGGCAACCTGCAGCTCAGACCAGATTGATGAGCAGCTGTGAGGTCTGTTCCCAGAATGTATTGTTGTTTCCTTGATGTGGGCTGCTTTGTGCAGCGGAATGGATGGATGGATGGATAGTTTTGTCTTCTCCAATGATACTGTGGACAGTCTGGAGGGACACTCCTGTAACCTCACAGGCATATTTAAAAAAAAATCCATCACCCACCCAGGATCTGATGGAAGGACAAGATGGGTTGGCTCCCAAAACTAAACTCACTGCTGTCCCTCAGGCCCTCCCTGGTACAGGTGGACTCGGAATGTGTCTTTCCTAACCCTTCCAGGGTTACATCTGGGGGGGGAGGCTTCTCTCTGGTGTATTTTATAGGCTTGTAAATGTGCTATATGAACATAATAGCCTTACCCACAGGGTAAGGACTTGTGCAACTCTGAGTCACCATTCTGAGTGACACAATCTTCCCTGCCATGTCCTGTGGCCACCCCCTCTCAAGTCGAGAGAGTTTATAAGGTTGTTATCTGAACCTCTTCAGCTGTGGTCAGCTCTGACTCCCTCCCACAACTTACATTTCGTTATTTTTCCAGTTCAACGTTTCATGGTCCCTCGGCCCTGAATACAGAGGCAAGGAAAATATACCTGGGGTATAAGCAAGTGCTTTATTGAAATATAATTCACATGCCAGGGAATTCACCCACTTAAGCACACTATTAATGTGTTTGGGAACATTATTAAAGTTGTGATGAAATATATTTAAGAAATGACCACTTTACCCATTTCTGTCTGTTTGTCTGTGTGAAGCGGAGTCTCGCTGTGCAGCCCCAGCCCAGGGTTGGACATGCATCATCATCCCTCTGCCCCAGCCTCCCTGAGCACTGTGGTCAGACATGTGAACCATCCCATGTTATCATGGTAAGTGTCTAGTTAGTGGCGTTCGTTAGTGGCACTATATAGAATTATAAAACCATCATTTCCAAACCATTTTATCACATAAATAGGAATTCCGTAACTAAGCATAAAGACACCAACCATCTGCCGCACAGTGGTGGAGCACACCTTTAATCCCAGCACTCAGGAGGCAGAGGCAGGCCGATCTCTGTGAGTTCAAGGTCAGCCTGATCTACAAGATCTAGTTCCAGGACAGGCACCAAAGCTACAGAGAAACCCTGTCTCACAAAACCAAAAAAAAAAAAAAAAAAAAAAAAAAGCACCAACCCCTTCCCCTAGACACACACACACCAGTGCCTCCCCCAGATTCACCCACACACGCCAACCCCCTCTCCCAGAATCACACATCCCAGCTCCTCCCCCAGACCCACACACCAACGCCCTCCCTCAGACTCACACACCAACCCCCTCCCTCAGATTCACACACCAACCCCCTCCCCCAGACCCAAGCACACCAACCCCCTCCCCCAGACCCACACACCCCAACCCCTCTCCCAGAATCACACACCCCAGCTCCTCCCCCAGACCCACACACCCCAACTCCCTCCCCCAGATCCACACACACTAACACCCTCCCCCAGACCCACACAACACAACAACCTCTCCCAGAATCACACACCCCAGCTCCTCCCCCAGACCCAGGCACACCAATCCCTTCTCCCAGCCCCAGAGAAGCTATTCAGGAACTACCTCTCTTTGTGGCTCTGCCTATTCTGGGTGTCTATGTAACCAAAACCCTGTAACATTTGTCCTGTGAGATCTGACTTATCATATCCACTATGGCGTTTTCAAGATTCATCCATTGTTGTAGAATGTGGTGAAACTGCATTCCATTTTATAACTGATTAATATTTCTTATATTAATGTTCACATCCTAGGTGTCCATTCATCTGTTGGTGGACGCTTGGGTTTCACCCCTTTGAGATCATTGTCAATAGCACTGAAATGAGCATTTGGATTCAAGCACTGGAGTTGCTGCTTGGACAGTTCCAGAGTGCCCACAAGAGCACCGCTGGGCATCTGATCACTCCAGGCTTTAGTTTTGGAGGAAATGCACAACTGGATTCCCCAGAGTATGAAGATTTTACCTTCTCGCTAGTATGCAAGACTCCTAATTTACCAACAGACTCACGGAAGGAAGGAAGGAGGAAGGAAGGAAGGAAGGAAGGAAGGAAGGAAGGAAGGAAGGAAGGAAGGAAGGAAGGAAGGAAGGAAGGGGAAGGAAAGGAAAGGAAAGGAAAGGAAAGGAAAGGAAAGGAAAGGAAAGGAAAGGAAAGGAAAAAGGAAAGGGAAAGGAGAAATTCTCCCCTTTCGTGTTGCTTTGTTTGGGCTTTTAAGATTTTATTGTATGTTTGCACATGTGGTCCTGAGTAAATGGATTTGTCATGTGCATGCAGTTATCATCAGAGACCAGAAGAGGGCATCAAATCCACTGTAACTGGGGTTGTGGCCCATTGTGGACACCAGAAATCCACTCCTGGCCCTCTGAAAGAGTAGCAAGTGCTCTAAAGCACTGAGCCATCTCTCCAGCCCCTTGGTTTGCTTTTATGACATCTTAAGTAAATGTATTCAGCACTACAGTCCTTCAAGCCTGGAACAGCAGCTTTCACAAGCAACAGTGGAAATGGAGAAGGAGATTGGCCATTTTAGCCATTTTGGATATGAAAACAAACTCACTTTAAAGAGCTTAATTGCAGGTGTTTATTTTTTGTTGTTGTTGATTTTTTTTTTGTGTGTGTGTGTGTGTGGTCTCATTCATTGCCCACATTCAGAGAATGTACTGGGAACACCAGAATCACATAGATCCTTCTTGTTTGAGTATGTGCTAATTGGGCCCAGTTAAGAGACAACACCAAGTGCGTGATGTCACCCATAGGTGACAATAAAGTAGACACATGGTAGTATATGTTGTATCAAATGTATAAGCCAAAAGCAGGGGTGCGAAACTGGGAGGAAGTTACAACCTCTAAATATGGAGCTAGTGAGAATCAAATGTGATTTTTTTTTCAAAGTTTTAGCCCTATATCAATCTAACATGGAGTCCAATAAGATTGGTTCAGAAGCCTGAGAAAAGCAGGTGTAGTGGCATTAGACACTGGGGAGGCAGAGACGGTAAGATTTCTGCAGCTCACTGGCAAGCCAGCATCACCAAGGGATGAGTTCCTATTCCAGTAAGAAACCCTATTCAAAAGACAAGTGGAGGACACCTGAGCAAGGACACCATAGCCTCTACCTCTCTCTCTCTCTCTCTCTCTCTCTCTCTCTCTCTCTCTCTCTCTCTCTGGTTCTATGATGTGGTGGAAGTGAGGTTCACCAGAACAGACATTTAAGCAGAAATTCAGGCAACAGAGCCCTGGCCCTTGTTAAGAACAATCAGACCCTTTCTATAAGGCCCTGTCTTTCTGCTTACGTGTTCAAACGTGGCTAAACGGTCATCTTACTGAGACACTTTAGGCAGTTCATGAGTGATACCCTTCAAGTCACACTGAAGGTTGTCAGATTTATCAAAGGAAAATACAGACTGACCAGTTTAAATTTGAATTTAAGGTACAGTCATTTTCATCAGTTGCTTCCCTTTTTATTGGTAAATTATTTTTATTCCTATATCCCCTGAAATATTAGGATGCCCTCAAAATAAGCATGTATTTTTAACTTTAGACGGGGTCTGGCCTCAAACTTTGAACGCATGGCCCTCTTGCCCTGACCCCTGTAGTGCTGGGGTTATAGCACGGCCACCAGGCCAGTTTAGGCTGAGCTGAGGATCAAACCCAGGGCTTGGAGCATGTTAGGCTAGGCAATCACTCATAACTATACACGGTTATAATAGCACAGGTGCCTATGCCCTCAGAGGTCAGAGGCATAGGAGACCATAGAACTGGAATTATAAACAGTTGTGAGCTTCCCATCACGAGTGCTGGGAACCAAATTCCAGCCCTCTACAACAGCAGGGCATGGCTCTGCTGCGTCATCTCTTTACCCCTAAACATGGTTTGCTTATTTTTCTTTCCCGTTCTTCATCTGCAATTCAAACCCTGCACTTTATCTGTGGTGGTCATAATACCATCCCTCAATGATTCTGTGTAATTTATCCGTGGTCACAGTAGACATCACTCAATGATCCTGTATAATTTATCTGTGATCATAGTACACATCCTTCAATGATTCTGTGTAATTTATCTGTGATCATAGTACACATCCTTCAATGATTCTGTGTAATTTATCTGTGATCATAGTGCACATCCTTCAATGACTCTGGCCAGGTTCTTCCTTGCAGCTGACTTTGAGAGTACTCTTTTCTCTCTGCTTCTGTGGCTTCTTTTCCTCAACATAGCCCATGAATGTGAGAACTCCTGTAGAGGCCCTGCCTCACTGCCTTCCCCCAGTTCCTCTATTCCATTACCCTGTTCACTTGGCACTAAAAATGGAAAGTCCTGTCTGCCTTTCTAGCCCCAGTGTGCAGGGTTTCAGAACAGAATCCCTTCTGTCTTGCTTTACTGGGCAATCACTCTACCCCTGGAGCTTCAGATTTCCATCCCTTATCTTAGACACATCTTGTGTAAAAACAGACTCACTGTTCAGGCACCAAAACACGCTCTGAGTTTCCCCCACCCAAGCTCCTGGCGACAACATGACAATCCGCGCAAGAAATGTCGCACTCAATTTGATGCATGCTGTCCCACTTCTTACATCTGGTCTTCAAGTCTCTCCTGTTCTTCCAGCACACATGCCCCTTTATCATTTCTTTTTTTTTTTTTTTTTTTTTGGTTTTTAGAGACAGGGTTTCTCTGTGGTTTTGGAGCCTGTCCTGGAACTAGCTCTTGTAGACCAGGATGGTCTTGAACTCACAGAGATCCACCTGCCTCTGCCTCCCAAGTGCTGGGATTAAAGGCGTGCGCCACCACCGCCCGGCCCCTTTATTATTTCTTGATTGAACAATTATAACTGGTTTTTCAAACTCCCATCCCTGAAGATCTCCAGTCCTTTCTTCTAGATACTGTTGCATGGTGTCCAGAAAAGCTTTTCAGTTCCATACCCAATTCCCCTTCCTCCAGATCTTCATGGTTTCCACTGGATAAGAATATTTTTTATTCTAAGAATAAACTTGCTTTCACCACTAAAGGAGTCATACGCATTTTTCTGAGCCAAGACCTATAGACATTATAAGAGTCAGCCATTTCCCTTCATTCAGCTAGAGAGAGCATGTCATGACTAATATCATCAGGATCTGGAACACCAAGCCCAGGCTCTGAGCTTGTGAGGGAGTTTCTAGACTGGGTTATCTGAGTAGGACAAATCACCCCACATGTGAGTGCCTGGACTAAACAAAGAGGAGAAGTGAGCCAGGAGCAGCGCCCATGAACCCTCAAACTGCCAATCAAAATAAATCCCTCCTTTCTGAGGCTGCTTTGCTCAGGTATTTGGTCACAATGAGAAAAGTAATTGCTAGATCGTACACATACATAATACAATTTATATACAGATATGCATTTTTCTTCCACTTGTAGAGAATTTGAAAATGCAGAAGAGCATACAAAGAAAATTAAGGCTCTTATTACAGAGTAAACTTTGAACCCCTTAGGGTATTATTGAGTGTTCTGACCAAACCACGTCTTCAGAGTCACCTCCAGAATGCCCTCCCGGTGTGTAAACTGAGCCTCATCGCTCCCAAGCAGGCTGCACCCTGCTATCCACAGGCCTTAGTACCCACATTCCCGTGTCCAGCCTCTGTCCGCTCCGCTTCCCAAAGCCCTTCATGGGCTGGGCCTCCTGGTCGCTTCCCCTTCCCCCACTCTGCTTACAATTTCCTTCTTTGAATCCCAACACAATCGACCTCAGGATTCAGCATCTACTCATCTCCTAACTGAGCTGCTGACATGGTCTCTTTATAACTGAGTGTGATGGGTTGCCTTACAGTGAAATAGGTAAGCCAGGACAAGCATAGCTAAGAAAAAGAAATGCAGATGGGGTCCCAAGAGGGAGCTGTTTAGGAAGCAGTGAGCTCTTCCGACTGAGAACACATGGGGATTTCCTTCAGAGCGTGTGCATACTCCTATGGGAAAATAAGCTAGGGGCGGGCACTTCTGAGCATGCTCAGTTCAAGACAGACATTACTGAAACAAGCCCAATTTAAGGCCACAGTTCAAGGAAGCAAGATAGCAGGCAGGAACACTCTTGGGCACGCTTAGCTTCTTTCCCTAAATGACTTTGGCTCAGCCAAAGGAAATTGCACACCGAAAGTGTGCATATATAAAGTCCCCACAGAGTTCCCCGCAGGGTAAAGTGTGTAAATACAGGAGTTCCCACAGGGTACCGCCTCACTCAGCAGCTCACAAGGTACTGACCGAAGCAAGGCAGGAGTCAGTCTGGGTCGTGCACGGCTGTAATCCTAGCATTCTGGAGGCTGAAGCAGGATGAGTTCAGATCCAAGGCCAGCATGTGCTAACCCAGCCTGAGCTCACTGAGCCAGTCGGTCAGCAGGGGCCTCCGGGACAGAAAAGCCCACAGAGCCTCATTTGTCAGGCTTTCATTTCGGGTCAGGAGGGTGAGGAAGAGTTTGCCAGCTTTATTACCTAGCCATGGCCCTCTTCCTGCGTGTCTCCCTGCCAGGGACTCTTAACTCGTACTCAGGCCTGACTCTGACCTTCTGAAGACATATTTTCAATCTGTTTCAGCATCAAAGAACCTCCCTCCCCAAGGCCTCCGAGATCAGCAGGCCGAGGTCAGACTGAACCGAGACCAAACTTTGCTGCACTTCTTTCCAGACTGTCTGGCTTCCCAAAAACTCCTCAGTTTTCAAAAAGGGCTCACTCCCTAAGTCACAGGCACCTGAGTTCTGACTCATGATGTGGCCCTGTCTCAAGTCTGTGTTCACTCTCGGGACACTCTCTTCATTTCTGACCTGGGATAACGTCATTTCCCAAAGCTGTGAATCAGGACCTGTGGGAACTCTTGGCTAGATGCTGGGAAGCGGCAGGCACCCCTCATTGCTCCTGAGAGCTTAGCCTGTGGGAGCCCACAGTAAACCGCAATGGCCTGGGGTGGACCTCACTGCCAGAGCGTCTCCTAGCTAGCATCCTTCAACGGACCCAGGCTACCTAGCACGGGTTCAATTCCAGTACCATGTAAACCAGGAATGGTGGCACATGTCTAGCAAAAGCAACACAAAGGCAGGAGGATCAGAAGTTCAGGATCATCTTCAGCTGCTGAGCCAGTCTGAAGTCAGTCTAGATACAGGAGACCCTGTCTCAAAAAATAAATAAATAAATAAAAAAGACCTTGGAATAACTAGTCTAACGGTGATGAGGGTGGGCCCCTACCTGGAACCAAACAGTAACTCTGCCTTATCTCAGTGAACGCTAATGGTTATTATTTATTGTTGCCTGTGAATATATTTTTCTTGATTTGCTCATCAATCATCTCCAGCTCTTCCTGTGTGACCCCCGAGAAACCCGGACTCCTGGTCACACCATGGTCGGTTACTGAGTTCTGAGTTAACACACATTGCAATCCTCTTATGAGAGAAACACAAAGTTTCACCTTGCGGGTTCATAGCGAAAAGACAATAGTGCGGTATCGGATAAAACACAGGCAACAGCAGAGGAGCTGGAGGGCTGGGCTGCGGTTCAGAGCCCAGGAGGAGGTCATGGATGTGCAATATGCATTCCCCCCGTGTGTATCAAGGCATGCTAACTACTGAACATCTCTAACATCTGGCTTCACCCACTCACTGTCCGCTACCTCAGGTTTTGAGTCTCAAACATGCAGTGTTCTGCTTGCTTAAGAAGAAAAGTCTTGTCTACAGACAAATGTCAAGCCCACAAAAGGTCTTCTAGATCACCCAACAGTGTTTCTTTGTTTCCTCCTACGATTCCCACCCCACAGCTCACAGTGTGGCCCAGGAAAAGGATGTCAGAACTGCAAATGAAGACACACCAGATGGCTCCCCAGTTCTGAGCTCTAAGCACCCGCCGTTGCATTACTGACTCTTAGGGAAGCTCCCAGCTTTAATTGTACAGCATGGATCAAGACAGATTGCTCAGGTTTTTTGACATCATTTTTTTTTCAGTGTTTACTCTGCTCTGAGCTCAAGAAAGTTAATTATGTCCAGGTGGGGACCAGGTGCAGCTATGTGCACCAACTCCAGGAGCCTGCTTAGATAGGGGATGCTTTTGCCCAAGAGTTCTAGCTTTGAAAACGCGCTTCCTTGGCCCTTTTAAATAATGACTCATTTCTCTCTAAACACTCCGCATTTTCATGCCAACTAGCAAGTAACTGAAGTTGTAAGGGAATGGAACCAGACCTGATAAGGAAGAGAGCTCCTCAGCAAACTGTGGTCTGTCATTCTTCAGAGCCCCTCAGGAAACACAACGTGGGTTCATCCTTCAATGCATGGTCATCAGTGCTATGTACAGATGGATAACTTAGCTTCACTTCAGGCTTAGAAGACAATACTGTGCTTGTTAAGAAAATGTCTTTCCTGTTATCAAAAGTAACTGAGGTGTTAAGGCAGGCGTGGTGGCACACACCTGTAATCCCCGCACTCCCAGGAGACAGAAGGTCAAGGTCATTCTACACTACATAATAAATTCCCTTCATTGCTAGCCTGAGCTACGTGACTATCTCAAAAAAGAAAAGAAATGAAATTAGGGTTCTGAAACTAGTTGGTAATGGTAGCGCCACGTCTGCATGCTTGGTGCCGCTCAAGCAAACAGTTAGGGATGATTTAAATGATATATTTTATAAGTAGTTTAGCTCAAGTTGTTTAAAACAAAACAAAGAGTTGACGCCATTTCTAACTTCAGGAAGTAGGATCAGTAACTAGGGCATTCAGGCCTGGTAGTCAATATAACGAAACCCTGTCTGAACCTCTGATGATAGTCTGTGTTAAATAACGAAACCCTGTCTGAAGTGCTGGTGATAGTCCATGTTAAATATCCCCGTTCAATGCACCAGGAAGGCAGGGTGACATGTGGAAAGCGTCCTTGTTCTCTAGCCCAGGTTGATGATCCAAGGGCTAAACCTGCTACTGTCTTTCCTTCGTGGTCTTCTGGTGGCGCACGCAGCACCCAGGTCTGTACTGAGGAAGGGGATTCTGGTTGTGGAATTGGGATATGCTGAGATCCACTAGGCAGAGTGAGCTGTATTAACTACTTTGCTCATCTTTGTGATGCCTGACAGAGCAACTCACATGAGAGGATTTATTCTGACTCCCGGTTCAGGGGTTAGAGCCCATCCTGGTCAGGAGAGAATGGCAGCTGGGTAACAGGAGGGACTTGTGGCTGATCACATCACAGTGGCAGAAGAAGCAGAAACAATGAAACTGGAAGTGGGCTGTACTAATCTTCAGAAGACCGACCCAGGTCAGCAAGATGGCGCTGGAGGGCTTGCTACACGAGCCTGGTCACCTGAGTTTAATCCCAAGAATTCACATAAAGGTAGAAGGAGAAAACTGACTTCAAAAAATGACTGTGGTTCTCTGACCTCCATATATACCACAGCATGTGTCCTCCATATATACCATAGCGCGTATCCTCCATATATACCATAGCATATGTCCTCCATATATACCACAGCATGTGTTCTCCATATATACCATAGCGTATATCCTCCATATATACCACAGCATGTGTCCTCCATATATACCACAGCGTGTGTCTTCCATATATACCATAGCGTGTATCCTCCATATATACCACAGCATGTGTCCTCCATAGCATGTGTCCTCCATATATACCACAGCATGTGTCCTCCATACATACCACAGCATGTGTCCTTCATATATACCACAGCATGTGTCCTCCATATATACCACAGCATGTGTCCTCCATATATACCACAGCATGTGTCCTCCATATATACCATAGCATGCATGGACGAGCACTCACACATGCATGCCATAATTTTAAAAAAATAATAAGAAAAGTTGTAAAAAGCTTACCTCTCGTACAACACATCTGCAAGCAGGGCTCTACCTCCTAAAGGACATACATACAGCCTCCCAAGACAGTGCTGCAAGCTGGGGACCAACTGCTCAAACACATAAACCTGTGGGGCACATTTCATAGCCACGCCATAGCACAAACTGTATTCCTGAGCGACTCAGCCAATTCATGTTCTGATTCAAACATCCGAGCGATTACAGTTGTGTTGTATCTTTACTTATTCTAGGGGCTGAGTGCTGAGACAGATGTTATAAATATTCTGTGTGTCACTCTATGGCAGTTTCTGCTGGTGGACTCATATGAATATTCACCAGGGTACACAGGTGTAGTTGGGTTTCTTGTCCCTTGGGATCCTGCCACCCAGCTACCAAATAAATACACAGAGACTTATTCTTTGTTATGAATGCCTGGTCTTAGCTTGGTTTCTTTCTAGTCAGCTTTTCAAACTTAAATTTATTTCTCTTCTTCTACCTTTTGCCTCTGGGCTTTTTACCTTTTTTTATTCTATATGTCTTTCCTTCTTACTCCATGACTGGCTGTGGGGTGGGGTGGCTGGCCGCCGGCATCCTTCTCGCCTTCTCCTTTCCTTGCTCCTCCCTTTTCCTCTTGAGCCTAGATTTCTCCTCCTATTTATTCTCTCTGTTTGGCAGCCCCTCCTATCTCTCTCCTGCCCAGCTCTTTATTAGACCAATCAGGTGTTTTAGACAGGCAAAGTAACACAGCTGTATGGAGTTAAACAAATGCAACATAAAAGAATGCAGCACATCTTTTCATCATTAAACAAACATTCCACAGCATAAACTAACATAACACATTTTAAACTAATATTCCACATTTCCCCTTTTATCTAAATAAAATAAAAGGAATTAACTTTAGTAAAACTATATACAACAAAACAATTATCAAGAAAGTATAACATAATATTCAGTCCATTTGTATTTAGCAAATAAATTTAGAGAAAATACTCCATTATCTATCTTATCTTAGTGAGTCCAAAGTTTATACCTTATTTATTTTCTATCATAACTAAGAAAAACTATAACTCTAACTATTTAATCTTTAGTTCCATCAAAGAGCCCAGAAGGATATATTACCTTACAACAGAGACATCTGGTTACCTGGACAGTCACCCAAAGTTCCTCAACAATGTTGGGGCATCCATCTTCTGCCTATCTGGCAGACTATCTGGCAGACTTTTCAACAAAGCAGGAAATTTGAAAAACTGCCCCACCTTGGATTGCCAAAGTTCATCAGTCACCTTTCTCTGTGTCCTGCAGAACATCTGGCAGACTCTTCTATGAAGTAGGAATCTTAAATGACTGTCCTTCCTTTTCTTGGCAAAATTCAACAGTCTTTTTTCCTGTGTCCTGCATGTTGATTCTGTATAGTATACTGTCAGCAGTCAAGGTAAGAGAAGCTTTTTGCCCAGATGGCTAAACTTGCCACATTGAAAGCAAACTCCATGTGGAGTTTCTTCAATGCTCACCATCCTTTATGCCATATTCTGTAGGACTTTGAAGTGTTTGAAGATCATCTGTCTGTCTAAAATATATTTGTTTAACCTTGAAAACTACCTAACATGACTACAAGTTTGATTACTATAAATTAACTACTAACCTCATTTCTTAATTACATAATACATTTTTAAATGAGTTGCATAGCACAATACCCCAAACAGGAGTAGAAACATATATAGTTGTACAGGAAAATTGTCTGTATTCTGTCAATCATGTTTTAAGTAAATGCTGATTGGCCAGGCAGGAAGTATAGGTGGGTCAACCAGACAGGAAGTAGAGGTGGGACGATGAGAACAGGACAATGCTAGGAAGGAGGCATTCCTCCCATTCCTGCCAAGACCACCAAGAAGCAAAATGTAACCTACCCAACTGAGAAAGATACCGAGCCATGTGGCTAATGTAGATAAGAACAATGGGTTAATATAAACTACAAGAGTTAACAAGAAGCCTGAGCTAATGGGCCAGTCAGTTTTATAACTTATGGAGATCTCTATGTGATTTTCTCTAGGACTAACTGGCTAGGGGACCAGGCGGGACAAAAACCCCAACGAGCCCAGCCCTCATGTTACATATAGTATAACAAAAATAACTTTAAATTTGTTTTGATATATCAAAGTCCATGCCAATGCAAAATATCTAAGTTTAATAATTGTCTTTTTATCCTATATTCCCCTAAATGATAACATTCATAACCCATCAAATAACCAAAAACCACCCACACCAACTCTTGTGAATGTGGGTATTGTGTTCTCTAGACAGCAGTCATCCTCTCTAGACATGTTGTCTGTTGATGAGGTGATCTTTAGGGGTCCCTGAGAAAACTGAGGTGATGGCCAAGTCCTGGGCAGACCAGCTGTAAACTTTGTTGATATATATCACCTTTAAAGATTCAGGAGGTTGGTTTAGGTGCTGAGGAGTTCCATCTGGACGGGAGAGTGTGTGCTATCCAGGGGCGGACTGTCCCGGAAGAGAGCATAAACCCCCCTCTCCCAGCTCCTGCTGCAGGGCCCCTTTTCTTACACACAACCCAGCCCCCCAGCCCCCCCCCCAAGCCTGCCCTGCTGTCTGCTAGGTCCTCTGCTCAAGAACAATTTTCCCGCTCCTACACTAAGGCTACCCACCCAGAGCAGTGACTGCCTGCCTACCGGGCAGGCCTCCAGGTCCCCCACAAGGGAGCGTGGGCACCTTCAACTTGGGCTGCAGGGTCTGCTGTGCCCTTCTGGACTGCGCCCTGCCTGCCACGTTCTTCCTTTTGTCCCTGGCTCATTGGGCTACCAGGCGTCCCTGTTTAGGTGCTGAGGAGTTCCATCTGGACGGGTGAGTGTGTGCTATCCAGGGGAGGACTGTCCCGGAAGAGAGCACAAACCCCCCTCTCCCAGCTCCTGCTACAGGACTTTCTTTCCTACACATGACCCCCCCCCCAAGCCTGCCTTGTCTGCAAGGTCCTTTGCTGAGGAACAGCTTCCTGCTCCTACACTAAGGCTACCCACCCAGAGTGGTGAGTGCCTGCCTACCGGGCAGGCCTCAAGGACCCCCGAAATGGAGTACAGGGACCTTTAGCTTGTGCTGCAGGGTCTCCTGTGTTCTACTCGACCCCGCCCTACCCCCCCACATTTACCCTTTTGTCCGCGGGTCATTGGACTACCAGGCATCCATGTTTTGGTGTTGAGGAGTTCATCTGGAGGGGAACGGTTCCTGCCCCTACACTGAGGAGTTACACCCAGGGAGTTAGTCACAGTAAAAACTGGACCAAGACACCAGGCCTCTCCTGGCTACATTTGAAGGAAAAGATGGACAGGCGCCAATGAAAGAATTCCTCCAACAACCTGAAAGGCAACATGACATCACCAGAATCCAGGAATCCCAAAATAAGAAGAATTGTACACCCTATTCCAGAAGAATTAGAAGAATTCGACTCAAAAGTGAATTATATGAAAATAATAGAGGATCTTAAACAGGAGGTGAAAAACTGCCATAATCAATTAGAGATTACAAACAAAAAGGTAGAGGAAATGAATAAATCTCTCAAATATACTCAAGAAAACCAAGAGAAACAAAAAAAAAGCAATCAAACAGGTAAGGAAAACAGTTCAAGACTTGAAGAATGAAATGGAAGTAATGAAGAAAACACAAACGGAGGGAAGGATGGAGATGGAAAATCTGGGTAAACGAACAGGAACTACAGAGACAAGTACTATCAACAGATTACAAGAGATAGAAGAAAGAATCTCAGACACTGAAGATACCATAGAGAAAATAAACACACTGATCAAAGAAAACAGCAAAACCAACAAATTCTCATCACAAAACATTCAGGAAATCTGGGACACAATAAAAAGACCAAACCTAAGAATAATAGGGATAGAAGATGCAGAAGAAGTACAGCTCAATGGTCCAGAAAATATATTTAATAAAATTATAGAAGAAAACGTTACCAACCTTAAGAAAGATATTCCTTTGAAGGTCCAAGAAGCATACAGAACACCAAATAGACTGTATCAAAAAAAATCTCCTCGCAATATAATAATCAAAACACAAAACATACAGAATAAAGAAAGAATATTAAGAGCTGCAAAGGAAAAAGGTCAAGTTACTTATAAAAGTAAACCTATGAGACTTACACCCGACTTCTCTATGGAAACCATGAAAGCCAGAAGATCCTGGATAGATGTACTGCAGAAACTAAGAGACCATGGTTGCAAGGCCAGACTACTATACCCAGCCAAGCTTTTGTTCACTATAAATGGAGAAAACAAAATTTTCCAGGATAAAAACAAATTTAAACAATACGTAGCCACAAATCCAGCATTACAGAAAGTACTTGAAGGAAAATCACAACCCAAGGAGTCCAACAATGCCCACAATAACTCAGACATCTAATGACCCTTCACCAGCACAACTCGAAGAAGGGAAACACACAAACTCTACTACTGAAAAAAGAAAGAAAGAAAGAAAGAAAGAAAGAAAGAAAGAAAGAAAGAAAGAAAGAAAGAAAGAAAAAATGACCGGAGTTAACAACCACTGGTCATTATTATCACTTAATATCAATGGACTCAACTCACCTATAAAGCGGCACAGGCTAAGAGATAGGATACAAAAACAGGATCCAACATTCTGCTGTTTACAAGAAACACACCTCAACCACAAAGACAGACATCTACTCAGAGTAAAGGGCTGGGAAAAGGTTTATCAAGCAAACGGACCTAAGAAACAAGCAGGTGTGGTTATACTAATTTCTAACAAAGTTGACTTCAAACTAAAATCAATCAGAAGAGATGGAGAGGGAAATTTTTTACTCATAACAGGAACAATTCATCAGGACAAAGTCTCAATCCTGAATATCTATGTCCCCAATATAAAAGCACCCACTTACGTAAAAGAAACATTACTAAAACTCAAGGCAGACATCAAACCACACACACTAATAGTAGGAGATTTCACCACTCCTCTCTCACCAATGGACAGGTCAATCAGACAGAAACTTAACAGAGAAATAAGAGGATTAAGGGAGGTAATGAATCAAATGGACTTAACAGACATCTATAGAACATTCCACCCAAATAGGAAAGAATATACCTTCTTCTCTGCAGCTCATGGAACCTTCTCGAAAATTGACCACATACTCGGTAACAAAGCAAACTTACACAGTTACAAAAAAATATTAGTAACCATCTGTGTCTTATCAGATCACCATGGATTAAAGTTAGAATTCAACAACAATGCTATCCCCAGAAAGCTTATGAACTCATGGAAACTGGACAGTCAACTACTCAACCACACCTGGATCAAGGAAGAAATAAAGAAAGAAATTAAAGTCTTTCTTGAATTCAACGAAAACAAAGACTCAACATACTCAAACCTATGGGACACTATGAAAGCAGTGCTAAGAGGAAAGTTCATAGCACTAAGTGCCCACTTATAGAAAATGGGGAAAGCACACATTGGAGACTAAATAGCCCACCTGAAAGCTCTAGAAAAAAAAGAAGCAGACTCACCTAGGAGGAGTAGAAGACTGGAAATAATCAAACTGAGGGCTGAAATCAACAAAATAGAAACACAGAAAACAATCCAAAGAAACATTGAAACAAAAAACTGGTTCTTGGAGAAAATCAACAAGATTGATAAACCTCTATCCAAACTAATCAAACGGAGGAAAGAGAATACGCAAATTAACAAGATCAGAAACGAAAAGGGAGGCATAACCACAGACACAGAGGAAATTCAGAGAATCATTAGATCTTACTACAAAAGCCTGTATGCCACAAAATTGGAAAATGTAAAAGAAATGGACACTTTGTTAGATAAGTAACATATACCAAAGTTAAATCAGGACCAGGTGAACAATCTAAATAGACCTGTTAGTCTCGAAGAATTATAAGTTGTTATAAAAAACCTCCCTACCAAAAAAAGCCCAGGTCCAGACTGCTTCAATGCAGAATTCTACCAGAACTTCCAAGAAGACCTAATACCTATACTCCTTAATGTATTTCACAATATAGAAACAGAAGAGTCATTGCCAAATTCCTTTTATGAAGCTGCAGTTACACTGATACCAAAACCACACAAAGACCCAACCAAGAAAGAGAACTACAGGCCAATCTCACTCATGAACATCGATGCAAAAATCCTCAATAAAATACTGGCAAACCGAATCCAAGAACACATTAGAAAAATTATCCATTATGATCAAGTAGGCTTCATCCTAGGGATGCAGGGCTGGTTCAACATACGTAAATCTATCAATGTAATCCATCATATAAATAAACTGAAAGAAAAAACCATATGATCATTTCATTAGATGCTGAAAAAGCATTTGACAAAATTCAACATCCCTTCATGATAAAGGTCTTAGAGAGATTAGAGATACAAGGGTCGTACCTAAGTATAATAAAAGCTATTTATAGCAAGCCGACAGCTAACATCAAATTAAATGGAGAGAAACTCAAAGCTATTCCACTAAAATCAGGAACACGACAAGGCTGTCCACTTTCTCCATACCTCTTCAATATAGTGCTTGAAGTTCTAGCGATAGCAATAAGACAACATAAGGGGATCAAAGGGATTCAAATTGGAAAGGAAGAAGTTAAACTTTCATTATTTGCAGATGATATGATAGTGTACATAAGCGACCCCAAAAATTCCAGCAAAGAACTCCTACAGCTGATAAACACCTTTAGTAGCATGGCAGGATACAAGATCAATTTCAAAAAATCAGTTGCCCTTCTATACACAAAGGATAAGGAAGCTGAGCGGGAAATCAGAGAAGCATCACCCTTCACGATAGCCACAAATAGCATAAAATATCTTGGGGTAACTCTAACCAAGGAAGTGAAGGATCTCTTTGACAAAAACTTTAAGTCTTTGAAGAAAGAAATTGAGGAGGACACCAGAAAATGGAAGGATCTCCCTTGCTCTTTGATTGGGAGGATCAACATAGTAAAAATGGCAATTCTACCAAGGGCAATTTATAGATTCAATGCAATCCCCATTAAAATCCCATCAAAATTCTTCACAGATCTTGAGAGGACATTAATCAACTTTATATGAAAAAACAAAAAACCCAGGATAGCCAAAACAATCTTATACAACAAAGGAACTTCTGGAGGCATTACCATCCCTGACTTCAAACTCTATTACAGAGCTTCAGTATTGAAAACAGCTTGGTATTGGCATAAAAACAGAGAAGTCAATCAATGGAATCGAGTAAAAGACCCTGATTTTAACCCACAAACCTATGAACACCTGATTTTTGATAAAGGAGCTAAAAGTATTCAATGGAAGAAAGAAATCATCTTCAACAAATGGTGATGGCAGAACTGGTTGTCAACCTGTAGAAGAATGAAAATAGATCCATATCTATAGCCATGCACAAAACTCAAGTCCAAATGGATTAAAGACCTCAATATCAGTCTGAACACACTGAACCTGATAGAAGAAAAAGTGGGAAGTACTCTACAACATATGGGCACAGGAGATCACTTCCTACGTATATCCCCAGCAGCACAGACATTAAGGACAACATTGAATAAATGGGACCTCCTGAAACTGAGAAGCTTCTGTAAAGCAAAGGACACTGTCACTAAGACAAAAAGGCAACCCACTGACTGGGAGAAGGTCTTCACCAACCCTGCAACAGACAAAGGTCTGATCTCCAAAATATATAAAGAAACTCAAGAAACTAGACTTTAAAATGCTAATTAACCCAATTAAAAAATGGGGCACTGAACTGAACAGAAAATTCTCAACAGAAGAAATTCAAATGGCCAAAAGACACTTAAGGTCATGCTCAACCTCCTTAGCGATAAGGGAAATGCAAATTAAAACAACTTTGAGATACCATCTTACACCTGTCAGAATGGCTAAAATCAAAAACACCAAGGATAGCCTTTGCTGGAGAGGATGTGGAGGAAGGGGTACCCTCATCCATTGCTGATGGGAATGCAAACTTGTGCAACCACTTTGGAAATCAGTGTGGTGATTTCTCAGGAAATTTGGGATCAACCTACCCCAAGATCCAGTAATACCACTCTTGGGAATATACCCAAGAGATGCCCTATCATATGACAAAAGCATTTGTTCAACTATGTTCATAGCAGCATTGTTTGTAATAGCCAGAACCTGGAAACAACCTAGATGCTCTTCAATGGAAGAATGGATGAAGAAAGTGTGGAATATATACATATTAGAGTACTACTCAGCGATAAAAAACAATGACATCGTGAATTTTGCATGCAAATGGATGGAAATAGAAAACACTATCCTGAGTGAGGTATCCCAGACCCAAAAGGAGGAACATGGGGTGTACTTACTCATAGTTGGTTTCTAGCCTTAAACAAAGGACATTGAGCATATAATTTGTGATCCTAGAGAAGCTAAATAAGAAGGTGAACCCAAAGAAAAACGTATAGTCATTCGCCTGGATAGGGGAAGTAGACAAGATTGCTGGGCAAAAACTGGGAACTTGCGGGTGAGGTGGCATGGGGCTAAGGGGAAATGGGGTGAGAAACGTGAGAAGGGGAGGATGAGGGGAGTTTGGGGGAATGGGATGGTTGGGATATAGGAAGGGTGGATACGGCAGCAGAGAATATATATATCCTAATTAAGGGAGCCATCTTAGGGTTGGCAAGAGACTTGACTCTAGAGGGGCTCGCAGGTGTCCAGGGAGAGGTCCCCAGCTAGTACCTTGGGCAACTGAGGAGAGGGAACCTGAAATGACCCTATCCTATACTGATGAATATCTTACATATCACCTTAGAACCTTCATCTGGCGATGGATCGAGATAGAGACAGAGACCCAATTTGGAGCAACGGACTGAGCTCTTAAGGTCCAAATGAGGAGCAGAAGGAGGGAGAACATGAGCAAGGAAGTCAGGACCACGAGGTGTGCACCCACCCACTGTGACAGTGGAACTGATCTATTGGGAGCCCACCAAAGCCAGCTGGACTGGGACTGAATAAGCATGGGATGAAACCGGACTCTCTGAACATGGAGGACAATGAAGGCTGATGAGAAGCCAAGGACAATGGCACTAGGTTTCGATCCTAATACATGAACTGGCTCTGTGGGAGCCTAGTCTGTTTGGATGCTCACCTTCCTGAACCTAGATAGAAGTGGGTGGACCTTGGACTTCCCGCAAGGCAGGGAATTTGGACTGCTCTTCAGTACTGAGAGGGAGGGGGAATGGAGTGGGGGGAGGGGGAGAGGAGTGGGGGAAGAGGGGGAGGGGAGTGGGGGGAGGGGGCAATGTGTGGGAGGAGGGGGAGAGAAATGGGAAACGTGGAAATTTTAATTTAAAAAGAATAAAATTAAAAAAATAAATAAATAAAGATTCAGGAGGTCTCCTCTGATCAAACTTGATATCTAGGCTGGTTTATTCCAGCAGCCCCTCCTTCAATCCCATGTCTCTCTCAAGCTGCTGTTTGCTTATCAGCAATCAAAAAATCAAAGACAACATAATACCACACAGGATCCATATTCCCTGTGTATTTTCATCTTTATGTGGTATATTATTTTATACTTTACTTTAGTACTTCTTTTTTTTACTTTACGTCTCTCTTTAAAGACTGTATTATTTTTAAATTATTTGTTTCTTTCTATGACTGTCTATAACCCTTCTCTTTTTTTTTAAGCCTACACACATTTTAAACATGCCATAACCTATTTAGAGAATTTTTTTTTCAATCTGAACCTGCTTAGTGCAAATCTCTAGCCTTTTTGTCAGCATGAACAGAAAAGCTGCTGAGCTATAGCTGGGTCCTCTGCCAAGGCATGGTGACTGGCTCACCCCCTCCTCAGCTCACAGGCCATGTCAGATATGTGTGACCAGAACGGCATTCAATCCCCCACTCTAGGAAGTGGGTACCCACACGGTGGCAGACAGTTTTACTTTGCTTTTTGTTTCTATTTAATGTGAAAAAGGCTGTTTAAGTGCTCCATTGGATGGCAGAGACTCTTAAAGGAACCATATCCATTTTTTTTTCTTTTTTTCTTTTTTTTCCCAGCTTTCTCAGGCTCTAGGTGGATATTCAAGTCTCATGTTGGAAAGCTAAATGTAGTTGACTTTTTTTAACTCTTTGGCAGGCCACCACCTAGTTCCCAAATAAATCCATGGAGATTTATTTTTACTTACCAGCCCGGCATTGGCTTGGCTTGTTTCTAGCCAGCTTTTCTAGCTTAAACTATCCCATTCTCTTTGACTACCTTTTGCCTCTGGGATTTTTACCTTTCTTTACACTAGACTGTTTTCTTTCCTTCTTACTCCATGGTTGGCTGTGTGGCGGGGTGGCTGTCCCCTGGCATCCTCCTCTTCTCCTTTTCTCGCTCCTTGGCTCTCTTTAGAGTTAGGTTTCTCCTCCTATTTATTCTCTCTGCCTGGCAGTCCCACCTATCCCTCCCCTCCCTAGTTACTGGCCATTTGGCTCTTTATTAGACCAATCAGGTGTTTTAGACAGGCAAAGTAATACAACTTTACAGAGTTAAACCAATGCAACATAAAAAAATGCAACACATCTTTGCATCATTAAACAAATATTCCACAGCATAAATGAATCTTTTTTTTATTCTTTTTTAATTAAAATTTCCAACTGCTCCCCGTTTCCCATTTCCCTCCCCCTCCTCCCACATATTGCCCCCTCCCCCCACTCCCCTCCCCCATCCCCACTCCTCTTCTCCTCCCCCCAGTCCATTCCCCCTCCCTCTCGATACTGAAGAGCAGTCCAAATTCCCTGCCCTACAGGAAGACCAAGGTCCTCCCACTTCCATCCAGGCCCAGGAAGGTGAGCATCCAAACAGGCTAAGCTCCCACAAAGCCAGTTCATGTATTAGGATCGAAACCTAGTGCCATTGTCCTTGGCTTCTCATCAGCCTTCATTGTCCGCCATGTTCAGAGAGTCCAGTTTCAACCCATGCTTATTCAGTCCCAGTCCAGCTGGCCTTGGAGAGCTCCCAATAGATCAGTTCCACTGTCACAGTGGGTGGGTGCACGCCTCGTGGTCCTGATTTCCTTGCTCATGTTCTCCCTCCTTCTGCTCCTCATTTGGACCTTAAGAGCTCAGACCGTTGCTCCAAATTGGGTCTCTGTCTCTCTCTCGATCTATCGCCAGATGAAAGTTCCTGTGCCATTCTCCTTGGCCTCTCATCAGCTCTCATTGTCCGCCACATTCAGAGAGTCCGGTTTTATCCCATGTTTTTTCAGTAGCAGTCCAGCTGGCCTTGGTGGGCTCCCAATAGATCGGCCCCACTGTCTCAGTGGTTGGGTGCACCCCTCATGGTCCTGACTTCCTTGTTTATGTTCTCTCTCCTTCTGCTCCTCATTATAACCTTGGGAGCTCAGTCCGGTGCTCCAGTGTGGGTCTCTGGCTCTATCTCCATCCATCGCTAGATGAAGGTTCTATGGCGATATGCAAGATATTCATCAGTATGATTATAGGATAGGTTCATTTCAGGTTCCCTATCCTCAGGTGCCCCAATGAACTAACTGGGGACATTGCCCTGGGCATCTGGTAGCCATTCCAAGTTCAAGTCTCTTGCCAACCCTTAGGTGGCTCCCTTACCTAAGGTATGAGTTTCCCTGCTCCCCTATCCAACCTTCCTTTATCCCCAATCACCCTGATTCCCCCAGTTCCCCTCATCTTCTCCTTCACACTTTTCTCTCCCCAACACCCCTCATCCCCATCCCACCCCACCCCCAAGATTCCAATTTTTTGCCCATCAATCATGTCTATTTCCCATAGCTGGGAGGATATCTATATGTTTTTCCTTGGGTTTACCCTCTTGTTTAGCTTCTTTAGGATCACAAATTATAGATCAGTGGCCCCTATCCATGGCTAGAAACCAATTATGAGTGAGTACATCCCATGTTCTTCTTTTTGGGTCTGGGTTACCTCACTCAGGATCGTATTTTCTATTTCCATCCATTTGCATGCAAAATTCGAGAAGTCATTGTTTTTTACCGCAGAGTAGTACTCTAATGTGTATATATTCCACACTTTCTTCATCCATTCTTCCATTGAAGGGCATCTAGGTTGCTTCCAGGTTCTGGCTATTACAAATAATGCTGCTATGAACATAGTTGGACAAATGCTTTTGTCATATGATAGGGCATCTCTTGGGTATATTCCCAAGAGTGGTATTGCTGGGTCCAGGGGTAGGTTGATCCCAATTTTTCTGAGAAACCGCCACACTGATTTCCAAAGTGGTTGCACAAGTTTGCAGTCCCACCAGCAATGGATGAGGGTACCCCTTTCTCCACAACCTCTCCAGCAAAGGCTATCCTTGGTGTTTTTGATTTTAGCCATTCTGACAGGTGTAAGATGATATCTCAAAGTTGTTTTCATTTGCATTTCTCTGATCGCTAAGGAGGTTGAGCATGACCTTAAGTATCTTTTGGCCATTTTAACTTCTTCTGAATCTTAACACATCTTAAATTAATATTCCACCAACACACAGTAAGGCTGCACATTGTGTATGTTGGTCTTACCTCAGGGAGACCAGATAGAACAGGTCACTGATCAAGCATAATATGTGAGCCTTGATTGGATCTTAAAAATAAAAACCAGTTGTTGAAAACAGTTTACGGTTGGAAGACCTACTGGATAATAGATGTTACTAGGGAGCATTTGCTTGCTCATTTATTCACTTTTTGAGGCAGTGCCTGCTGTAGAGCCCTGACCCTCAGTCTGCCCTCATAGCAGCTCCATTGATTTCCTTAGGTGCAAGTCACTGTGGTATGTTTGTGTAGAAACAGCCTCACAGGAAAGACGCAGGGGTCTGCAGTCAGGGGTGAAGCGTCTTGGTACCTGCAACTTAATTTCAAGGAGATTAGCAAGAAAGTGTGCACACGTACTCACATAGACGTCAAGGTAAGCCAAAGATGGAAGCTGCTAGCAACCATTGGTTCTGCATGGTACAGAAGTATTAATCATATAATTTTTCTAAATATATTTATGTTTTTTTAAAAATGTATTTGGGGAAGAATCATCAACCTAAAGGGCTAGTTTCAAATAAAGTCACCTAAAGAGACTGGTGAGGGCCCCTTGTCATCCAGGACATTGCAACTCCTGATATTCAAAACTGAAATTTAAGTGTGATTTTCTTAAATGTATTTCCTTCAGCAATGTACCCCAATATATTCTGTCTGGAATCTCGCTCCCTCTCATCTTGCACATGGGTGCCTGCGTGTGTGGGGTGTGTGTGTGTGTGTGTGTGTTTGGGTGTGTGTGTGTGTAAGAGATATTCAAAGACAGTGCAGCTTTTCAAATCACCGCACATTTTCCCCAAATCCACAATCCCGTCTTTTCACGCAGACGCTAACTTGAAAGCTAAGTAGCCCAGGAGCCCACAGAGCCCAGTGGCTTCTGCCCTAAGCAGGAGAGGACAGAGTGGGGCTCTGGCTCCTGTTTGAGGCTCCCTTGCCCAGCTGCAATCCTCATGAACACTTCTTGGGTGCCAGCCAGCTTTGAAGGTTTACTTTCAATTAAAAAATAAAAGAAGAAGAGAAAAGAAAGAAGCAAAACCAGCAGCCGTCCTATTGGGATACACGTGAAATTTATTCAGGGTCAAAGGCAAGCACGACCAGGAGTGACAGCCCGAAGGGAGGCAGGAAAGAAGCCCAGAGCCTCGGAGAGGAATTCCTCCTGGCAAGGTCAGCCAGCGCTGGGCGTGTCCTTCTGGGGAGGCTGGTTGTGCTCAAAGGTAAAAGCCGGACGCTTCAGGCACTGACTTGCAGGGTGGGAGCCCGAGGAGGCTGAGGCCGGGCCTAGGAAGCCAAGCGTATTAATCAGAGGAAGCCAGGCCTGAGGGATCAAAACATGACTGATTTTTAAATTGCTTCCCCATTCAAAAGCTGCTGTTGCCCAGCTCCAAATGTGAGGAGGGGTGAGAGGCCGCACGCTGCCTGCCCAGAGCCCCGGCTGAAGACAGGCGGTGTGCAGAAGCATGGGGCTGTGCTGAGAAGAGCGGGCCCAGTGTGAGCCCCAGCACTTTTCATCTCCTGCCTATGCGGCTCCAGACACATGACACATCAGCATGGAAAACGATACACTGGGTCCTTCTAGAAATTTCTGAATTTAAGCTACAGGAATGGGTAGTGGTGCTTTTTTTGTTTTGTTTTGTATTTAATGCCTCTTCCTGTTGTGTGCACCCTTTCTACCCAGTCTCAAAGCAATTGGAATATAGAGTGTGGGCTCCGCGTTCAATCCACTTCCTCCAGGCGCGGCCATTATCACAGTTGGTCCCCTGGGACAGTTTCGTCATCGCAAAGGCAGAATGGTGTGTACAGGGTACTTCCTTTTTTGTTCCCAGATTCTCTTTCCTCCAATACAAATATTTCTCCTTCCCAAGTTGCAAATAAAAACCTCATAGAATTCTGATAAATGAAACAGAAACTGATAAAGATAAAATGAAGTTAATTTTGCTAACAGGGTCTAGGGCTCTCCCCCTAAATAAATGACCTTCTGTAGCTGCTATCCCTTAGCTATCTAAAACAGCCAAGAGTCTGAGGAACAGGTTCATCTAGTGAATAATAAATAATACCACATGATACAACAGATACAGTACTGAAAATGTTGGCAGAGATCAATTTTCACCAAAATGTATAGTTTTTTCCCGTTAGTGCCCATTGGACCGGAAATTCTCAGGTAGGGTGCCTACATTTAAATGATATGGAAACTTTTCAATAAGAAAGACATTTGACAGGGAAGCAAATGTGTTTTTTTTTAATTTATGGTGGAGTGGAAGAGCTGTTGGGATGCTTTGGTATGACTTATGGGGAAGGGAAGGTAAGCAGGGACACAGGCAGTGTCAAGGGACAACATCCCTGTGGCCCGAGTACCCGCCACTCCATGGTGTGAGACCTGGGAATTGTTCCACCGAGAACTGTTTTGCTTCTTGGGAGTTGTGTGGGGCAATATTATACAGGCCACATATTTCTGCACTGTGTGGCGGCCAGGCCCTCAAGCCACAGTTCCCACCTGAGGTGGTCACCTAGCGCTTACAGACAGGTGTCGGGACAGCCTGGCTCAGGACAGGCTGATGCTGTTCTGCTCCCTTCTTTGTAATTATGGAGATCACCTGGGAAGAGCCAAGCTAGTGACAGAGCAACCATGGTTGCTGATGTGACTTCAGTCCTGCTACCCTGGAAACAGATTGCTCATGAACTTCCTCTCAGTTTACCTTTGGATATAAGAGCTGTTTTGAGAATAAACACAGGTGATCTTCAGGATGTGAATGGACCCTGAGACTCCCTTCTGATATTGCTGTGTGAACTGTGTCTCAATTATTCCCGCGCCTCCATGCAGGTCCAGAGAGATAGTTTATGTTGGGGTTGGACCCCGACAGGTTGAGCATGGTCTAACGCTGACTGCCATGCCTAGTTTAAGCAGAAGGTAACACTTCGGAAGCAGAGAAAATCCTTGGAAAATTCTCTTCTAGGAAGGTGCACGAAATCTGAGGACCTCAACTTGCTGCAGCTCTGACTTTCAAGCTTTGGCATGTGTGTTTTACCATGACCAGCCGACACATTTTAGGAGGTCACTCAAATGTAGGCGAAAGAAGAGAAATACCAACACAAATAACGTTAAAAGATGAGCATTAGTTTTTCCAGTGCATTTTTTAAAAAGAAGGACTTTTTAAAGGTTTTGGAGGCCCTGGAGTAGGGTGATTTCTAAGCCATTCCTTTCTACTACCGGTTTAAAGAAAGTCTAGCAAGCGACACTAATAAAATAGGGATCCAGCAGTCTCAAGACGCCGAGGGATTTTAGAAGTGTGTTTGTGAATGTGTGTGGGAGATGTGGGCAGTGTAGAGGATGAGTGTGTGTGGTGTGTGTATAGTATTGTGTGGTGTGTGTGTGGTATGTATATGGTGTGTGTGTGGTGTGTGTGTATAGTATGTGTGTGGTGTGTGTATAGTATTGTGTGGTGTGTGTGTGGTGTGTGTATAGTATTGTGTGATATGTGTAGGTGATGTGTGTGGTATGTGTGTGTGGTATATTGTGTGGTGTGTGTGGTATGTATATGGGGTGTGTGGTGTGTGTAGTATGTGTGTAGTGCGTGTGTGGTGTGTGTAGTGCATGTGTGTGTAGTATGTGTGCTATCCATATGTGTGGTATGTGTGTGGTATCTATGTGTGTATGTAGTGGATAGTGTGCACAGTATATGATGTGTGGTGTGCAGGGGGGTGTGTGTGCGTGGTGTGTGTAGTGTTGGGGTGATGTGTGCATGTGTATAGTGTGTGTGGTGTGTGTGTGTGTAGTATGTGTGTGGTATCTATGTGTGTATGTAGTGTATAGTGTGCATGGTATATGATGTGTGGTGTGTGTGGTGTGTATGTGTGTGGTGTGTGTAGTGTTGGGGTGATGTGTGCATGTGTGTAGTGTGTGTGGTGTGGGGGGCAGGGGTATATGTAAGTGGACGTATATGTTAGAGTGTATATGTGGACGTGTTTATCTGTGTGGTGTTTGGATATGGGAGTGGGTGAGGTAGGAGGATGGATGTATATAGGGTGTGATGATGTGTGGATATTTGTGGATGTGTGGGATACGTGCACATGGGTAGATGTTTAGTGAGTGGGTGTCAGTGGGTAGAAATGGTGAGTGGAAGAATTGTAGAGTTTATATGTGCATGCTGAGTGGGCATGGGGCTATGTGGAGTGGGCGGGGCTAAACTAATACGGAATAGGTGCGTGTGAATATGTACAGTAGGTTTGTGCAGCTGTGGACCTGTGTGTGGAGAGAGGCTGCTGAGTGCAGGGGAAATGAAGAGCCTGTGTGTGAGGTAGAGTATGTACCCTTGTACCTTACTAAAGCACCCTGGGGCAGCTTGGCCTTCTCATGGAGCAAACATCTTGAGATATGAGGGCTGTTAGTTAACAGATTTCTTTAAGGTGTAACACAAAACTCTTAATTCAGTGATACTGACAGAAGAAAAACCATGTGTACCTACTGCCATCTGGTGGACAACCTGGAGACTGCAGGTGAGGCGAGGAGAAGCTGGGTTTTGTATTTGTTGGCATGGATGGGTTTTGTTCTGATCTGGTTTGTTTGATTCCGTGTTATTGTCCTTGTCACTGTCATTACCATTTAGCCCACTTCTCAGTCACCATTTTCTATGATCCTAATCATTAGCCTTCCTTTTGGAAGGTGTAGAGAGAGAATCATCCTCAGTGCTCAGACGAAACGTGTGACACAGCTTAAACACCTGGACTTGACTTCCATAGTTACTGGACATGAACTTCGGCTGTGAAAATTGTATCTTTGACACCTCCCTTCATAGCCTTGTCTATGTGACTTCCAGAAAACTACTTGAAACCCTTGCCAAGAAATAGCAGCTCTAATTGGCTGCCAGAAAAGATACAGAGCCACACGGCCACAGTGAACCCTCCAAGATCACTATTAAAGGTATGATTGATCTTCCTGAGCACACATCCCTATTTATGTGCCTGTTGGTTCTGTGACAGATGATATATAACCCTTAAAGGCGAGGACTTTTCAACACCCTCGCCTGGCGTGGGGGGTGAGCCCACCCAGCAATTATCTCATATCAACACATTTTCCTCAGTCCGGGAAACACTGTGAAGGTTTAGCCCACAAAACTCCAGACTATAAATGTGAAACCAGGGCAACAAAGCACAGAAGTCACCATCAAAATCAAACCAATTAAAGTCTGGAAAGGGGAGGCCAGGAAAAGCAGGACAGCCAATCAGTCATCCAAACATCCCCTGGGCCATGACCTGGATGCCCTGGCTGGGCACAGGGGGTGGGGGGATGGAAAGGATACAGCAATAACTTAAGGAGGTGTTTCTTCTGGGTTCCAAGAAATACCCGGCAAGTACTTTCTGTGGGGAACGTACACCTTTTCCATCTTTCTCTAGACCATTAGAAACTTTAAGTAAGATTATATATCAGAAAAATGTTTCAGCAGTAATCCTGAAATCTTTATGCAGGAATCTTCATTTCTGTGGGAAACAGGCAATATCACTGAAGTGGAAGATGAAGCGGTGCTGTGGGAGCTCCTGCAGCCAGCAGCTGTTAGGACACCAGCCCACACTGAGCATGGTCTCACGTACTATAAATGCAGATGTAGAGCTTGCTGGGCCTCTTGGCTGCTGGATTTGGTTCCGGTTCCCAGGGCATGCAAAGGACTGAATCTAAAAATGAATGAAAAACGGAACATTTAAGCACATAAAGAAATGACTACCGGGGTTGGCGGCTGACTCGGTGGATAAGAGCCCTCGCCATACAAGCCTGCTGACCTGAGCTTGATCCTCAGAACCCATGTGACCAAGCCAAATACAGGAGTATGTTGTGAGGTATTTTGATCACACTATGACACTCCCAAGACTGCCCAATAAAGTTATACCTTGAATCAGGGGGCAGAGTCAGTTTCTAGTTGACAGGATCTGGTCATAGAGAAGCCAGCAATTTGGACAGAGAAGATGCACAGGAAGAAAATGGTGGGAAATGGAATTTGAGCTTCCTCTTGGTACTGGAATGAGGGAAGAGATGCATCTCTTGCTGGGTCTCTGGCCAAATGCAAGGTCAGCTAGTGGCTACTCAGCTTCTTTGAGCTAGCAGATTTTCACCCCAGCCTTTGACTTCTGAGTCTTATTGATTAATAGAATGAAGGGGACTTAATTTAAACCTACATTTTGTGGCCATGTCGAAGCCAGGGCTGTAGGACCAGGTGGCTGTTTGAGTGACCAGGAGGGCACTGATTGAGGGGCTGAAGGGTGGCAGAGGATAAAGTAACAGTAGATTCATTCGCAGCTGCTAAGCCAACAATAAAACAACAACAACAACAAAACATACCAGGAGTACACATCTGTAATCCCAGCACTGACGCAAGGAGATGGAAGGCTGAGACTAGGAAATCAGGGGTCTGGAAATGCAGAGCAGCAGAAAAGAGAAACTCTGCCTCCAGGAGGTGGCAGGAAGGATGCTATAAACAACTGTCCTCTAAAATCCACCTCGACTGTGAGCACAGGCACACATGCAGGATGCTATAAACTGTCCTCTAAAATCCACCTCGACTGTGAGCACAGGCACACAGGCAGGATGCTATAAACTGTCCTCTAAAATCCACCTCGACTGTGAGCACAGGCACACATGCACAGCTGGTTCTCAGGTCTGTCTGACTGGAAGAGGAAGCTTGAAGAACTAACATGGCAGTGGACCAAAAGATGCAATAGCTCCCTCATGTGCCTTTTATCCCACTGCATCATGAAACTCCACCCTTACAAACACACTCGTCCCCCATTAGGTTGTGTAAGTTACGGGATTCTGAAATCACTTATCCTTACTCCTAAATCAGGTAGCGATGAACATGCTGCTGTAGAGAAAGAGCTATGGCCTTGTGCAGAGCCTAAGCTCTGGATCATAATGTTTATGTCCCCTGTCCTAGCACTCAGACAAAGGGAGTCAGGAGTGCCGACTCATCTCTTCTCCTTACAGTCAAAAGCCCGGGGTCATACATAGGAGAATGGATGTCTTTCATGTCCATTAGCTATTGCTGACTGACAAGTACTCCAAGAATGTTGCCCTGTCATTGTTTGGGAGCTTCCCACCCCCCAGGAAACTGCTGTGTCCACTAGAGACTGGCTGGACTAACACATGCTTGGTTACATTGATTGGGCTCTGCATGGCCTCTCATCCTCCGGCAGTGTAGGCTGTAGGGCAGTGGGTATTGGTCTAGCAGCTGGGCACCTCCCAGGGGAGAAGAGGTGTGCGCCAGCCTTTTGGGACCCAGACTCGGAGCTGTGTGTTCTTTCACCACCTAGGAGCAGTGGCTCTCAATAAACGTGTGTTTCTGAATACATCCTTGCATCATCCAAAAGTGTTTCTTTTTCAAATTCTTATCTCACCGAGTGACTCCCTTACTCTCTAAGCACACATTGCACCCTCCTCAACCCCTCAAATAAGAATGGGATGATGAAGTGACGTTTAAAGTATTGTATCATGGATAATTTTCAGTAATTTCCATTAAATGATGAATTGTCAGTGTCTTACATTGCAGTATCTTTGGATGAAACACATCATGTCTCATCCTTTATATATACTTTAGAAAATGCACTCAAGTATGTAACTATGCTTTCCCCAAGGCCCAGTTGCGAAAAGTCTCAATAGGATCACTACATTAGAAACCACATCAAATCAAAATTACTAATCTATAAATGTTTAGAGCAACAACTTACATATAGAAACTTTTGGGGAAAATTGTGCATTTATGATAGAGTACTACTCAGATATTTGAGAATTTACATTAACTGTTAGGTACCTGTCTTATGTAAGGTGTGTACATATAAAAATTAGATCCATTGCTGAGCACTCATTGGCTTTAAATATCTTCATACTTTAGTGTGTGCAATTAATTAATTACATTTTAAGTGGACCTAACGAGGACAACATGTAAGAGCACAGGTATATAAATTCCATAATGAAACCCAGGACTTCATATACTAACCCAAAAAATTAATTTAAAAAGCAAAAAGATTAAAAGACCTAAGAAATATAAAAATTATTAAGTTGTGTAAGAAGCCAGAGAAGATACAGAACAATGCCTGATATATCTTATAGAGGTGACAGAGTTAACAATGACGAAATGAAATTTGATGACAACTCCAGCATAACATGCTGAGAGGGAAGAAAGGTTTGCACCTATATCCCAGCACGTCAGTCCATCACAGTGACTGCGTCTGTGTCCCAGCACGTCAGTCCATCACAGTGACTGCGTCTGTGTCCCAGCACGTCAGTCCATCATCAGGGACAGGAGCTGTGCCTATATCCTAACACTCTGAAACAAAGTCAGGGAGTCACAAGTTCCAAACTATCGTAAATCATGTAATAACATCATGTCTCAAAAATAGAAAATAGTAAAAGAGGACAAAATATCATAAAAATAATGAAATATGATTCGTTGGTAAAGTTAATCTACATTCAGTGCACAGTAAAGGAAACACACTGAGCTCTGACATTAAATAAATACAATAATATTTTACTACTAATTACTGGCATCTTGAGACTGGAGGGATGTTTCAGCAGTCAGGAGTCTGGCTGATTTCTCAGAGGATCCAGGTTTGGCTTCTAGCACTTACATGATAACTCCAGGTCCAGGGCATCTGAACCCACTTCTGGTCCCCACTGACACTAGGTACACACAAGTTGCAGACTTACATGAAGGCAAAATACCCATATATATAATTTTTCTAATTTTTAAAAACTGGTTGAGTAAATGCACAGCCAGTGTAGTTTGACCATGTGGTCCGTTCATCCACTCAGCCTTACTCTCTCACCCATATTTTCTCACCAGGATAAGTTTTAGGTAATATCGAAGTCAGAAAAAGAAGACAAAAATAGGAAAAAACGAGCTGGAGAGATGACTCACAGGTTAAGAGCATTGCCTGCTCTTCCAAAGGTCCTGAGTTCAATCCCAGCAGCCACATGGTGGCTCACAACCATCTGTAATGGGGTCTGGTGCCCTCTTCTGGCCTGAAGACATACACACAGACAGAATATTGTATACATAATAAACAAATAAAATATTTTTTTAAAAATTCATTTGCCTGTAAATTTTAAAAAAAATAGGAAAAAGCTAGGACTGCTGTGGGACAATGGTCTGTACCCTGCCACTAGTATTTTACTAAAACGCTGACTGGCCAGTGGCCAGGCAGAAAGTATAGGCAGGGCAACCAGGCAGGAAGTAGAGGCAGGGTGACAAGAACAGGAGAATTCTGGGACGAGGAAATGATGAGTCTGCAGTTGTCATCCAGACACAGAGGAAGCAAGATGTCACTGCCTCGCTGATGAAAGCTACCAAGCCACATGGCTAACACAGACGAGAATAATGGGCAGATTTAAGATATAAGAAAGAGTTAATAAGAAGCCTGAGCTAATAGGTCGACCAGTTTATAATTAATGTAGACCTCTGTGTGTTTCTTTGGGACTGAAAGGCTGCAGGACCAGGTGGGACAGAAACTTCTGTCAACATAGGACAAGCTGACCTTTTAAACTTGAGTGACTGCCCTGTTTGACCACACTATGTCTCCTTCCTATTGGGATATGAAAGTAAGACCTAGAAACACCCATATGCTAACCTGGGGTGGGTCATGCCAACCCTTCTTTTGCCAACTCCAGCCTGGACGTGCCCACCCTCTGACCAGAGCTCCAACCCCTTGCATGAACCTGCTCACCTGGTGCTTCTTGACGGAATGGACACATTTGTGTGACTAGAAAATAGAAGACAGAAACTGTTTGCTGGGGCAGTGACTAGGCGATCGAGAGCTCTAACTGCTCTTGCAGAGGACCTGTTTAGTTCCCATCACCGTGTTCTGTGACTGAGAACTTCCTGTAACTCCAGCTTCGGGAGATCTGGCACCATCTTGTGGCCTCTGAAGACACCTGCACACACATACACACACACAGAGAAACTGGCACTACTGAATGAAATACTGAACACGGAAAGAACACAGGAGTTTCACAACCAATGCACAATCGGTGCTCTTGGAAGATCCACAAAACAGGGAGGAGGAGGTGAAGACTGAGGAAAATATCAGTATTTTTACAGCCATGAATTTGCCGCATTCACTACACTGCTGTTGACTAGAGTAGTGTTTCCAATGGAGAGTTTTATTAAAGTTTTCAAACATTATATTCTATGCATTGTTTGTCAGAGAATATAGAGCGAGATGGGAGCTCACATCTATTCACATGACACAGAGACTAAAATTGACAGAAGTGATGCTGTTGTCCTCAAGAAGATATGGACTGGTTCTGTGATGGTGCGTGTTGCCTTTTCACACAAAATATTTTCCAGAAAGCTTTCTGAAAACTTCTGTGACATAAGGGGTACAAAAAGGGATTTACAAAAGAATTGAACCACTGCAGCCAAAAGGCAATGGTGTACCAAACTGATTTGGGGCGCTCCCCTTCAGCATAAGCAGAAAGAACAATTGTGGAAAGACAGTATGGAGCCCAGCAGATGGCAAAAGTACCCAGCAGGATGGACAAAGACCTGGCTAACTTCCTGCCTCGGAGAAGTTCCGTGTGCTCCCTTCGGTGAAGTGCTGAGGATTCAGATTGCGAGTGGGAACCCACTTTGAAGGCATTGCTATTCGTGTGAGTTCTTAAAGACATCAGAAGACTGCTCTTTCTTTGAGGACATTTTGAATGAAGAGATGTGGCTGATTCCTTCGATGCAGGAAGAGGTGTCCTGGAAACGCCCCCAGCTCTGGGTAAGTGTCCAGAGTCACTGGAAGAGGTGGGGATGACCCCCACATGGCTGCAGCACCTATTCAGACTCCCACGCTTCCACAGGCTCCAATAAATTTGCACATTGAAATAGGCCACTGAAATGACAGGGACCAGGAATTCCAAGAATGTCGTAATGGCAAGTATGTACCACTTTGAAACAAAGCCAGGCTCACATTCATTTGTGACAGTACTGTTGTTCTTCCAAGAGTTCGAAACTAGAATCATCGGGCCATTTACCAAGAAAGCCAGTATCCAAACAGCAGCCATCTGAGCGACAATCTTCGCACTGCCGGTGTGCTTAGCCCTATAGGACACCTATAATAAATCAGACAAGTTGGTTTTGTTTTAATGAGGATACATGGAGCACATGGAGCATCACGCAAGACTCACAGCTTCCGAGGATGTGCAAGAGACACATCGATTAACACGGCATTGCAGCTGTGCCCAGGCGAGAGAGGTCAGTGGCGACAGAACCTGACTAAGATGGAAACTTTAATAAATTTCCAGAGGGAAAAAAAAAAACGCAAAGTTAAGTTTTGAACACCATAGCAAGGCCAAGGACACTAAGATAAGAAAGAAATGTTCTCAAAGCCTGATGTGGTGGCATGAGTTTGTAATCCTAGCACATGCGCAGTGGGGGCAGGAAGATCCCTGAGGCCTCCTGCCAGGAAGTCTAGCCTAATTGGTGAGCTCCTGTCTCAAAAGAGGTAGATGATAGCTGAGGTTGTCCACTAGCTTCTACACACACTTGCAGGCACACTTGCACACACATGGCACCTGCTCACACATGAACACATACATACATATACATACATGAAGAAGGTGGATGGTACTTCTGCTCACCGCATGCATGCATACACAAGTGCATTGCAAATATATACACAGGCAGAAAGAAAAGAGAAAGAAAGACAAGGAAAGAAGGAAGGGAGGGAGGGAAGGAGGGAAGGAGGGAGGGAGGAAGGGAGGAAGGGAGGAAAGGAGGAAGAAAGGAAGGAAGGAAGGAAGGAAGGAAGGAAGGAAGGAAGGAAGGAAGGAAGGAAGGAAGGAAGTTAGTTTTCCTGACTCTAACAGTTACTGAAACTGAACACACCACAGTTCTCTGCAGCCTAGAACGTGACAGGTGTTCTCTTCAATGAAACAATAATACAATTAGTGTCAAAATGCATCAGAGTGGACCGAGTGTTTCATGAATGAAGGCAGTGTATCTTTGGGAATTGATATCAATAAACACGTACAGAGAAGCATGTGTAGCACATTCTAGGGTTAAACACACTCTGCACCACAGTCACAGTTTTCAAGAGTTGAAGGCCATGGCTTATCTGACTCCGATACTAAGGAAGAGTGGAAATATACTCGGCCATTCACACAGCAACCCCGGGGTTAAGCCAGAAACAGAAAGCTCTTGCACACCTCCCAAGAGACTGTGAACACACAGAAGGCTCTCAGCTATGTAGGAGAGATGCTCCAGGTGTCTGAACACTCCAGGGAACTTCTGCCTGTAAGTGTTTCTGTCATAGCCAAAACTGACAACAGGCCATTGTAGCACAATTAATAAAAACCCACAGACAGAAAAGCAAAAACAGCCAGTCACTGGCTCTTACCTCTACCTCAGTCCGAAAATGGTGATCCTGCCTCCAGGAATCCTCAAAATGAGATTGAGGTTAATTTAAGTCATAATAGTTAGTTAATAATAACCCTGAGCTCATAGACCAAACAGTTTATAATTATTATAAACCTCTGTGTGTTTCTTTGGGACTGAATGGTTACGGGATCAGGCAGGACAGAGACTTCCATCTACGGGCCATGACTGCAGCAAGTGTCACTGTGTGTGTGTGTGTGTGTGTGTGTGTGTGTGTGTGTGTGTGTGTGTGATGTGCACCCTATATGACTTTTCTGAGGGTTACAAGGCCAGGTTTCCACGAGGAAAGATGAAGTTGGGTTCTGTGAGTGAGGGTTACCCTCTGTGGTTGTTGTGTCAAACCTGAAATCTTTAAGACTATCTTTGAAAATCTAAAGGTGTGTAAAGACCAATCATTCTGAATCAGGAGTAAATATCTCCACGAGGATATCAAATCCAGGGCCCTGCACATGTCAGGAAAGTCCTCAACTACTGAGCTACATCCTGGCCATTCGTGGTCAAGGCAAGAACTTGCTCTTTAGCTCAGTCTGACCTTGAATTCATTGTCCAGCCCGGACTGCCCTTAAACTCGAGGTTCTCCTGCTTCTGAGTCCTGTAGTCACCAAACCAAGAAGGACTTTTGGTTTGGCTTTATGTTCATGTATTTTTATGTGTATGGGTGTTCTGCCTGCACATATGTGTACCACATACATGTGTGGTGATGCCAAAGGTCAGAAGAGGACATCTGACCCCCAGGGACCAAAGTCACATTGTCAATGGTTGAGAGCCACAGTGTGGCTGCTGAAAACCAAACCAGGCTCCTCTGAAAGAGCAGCAAGTGCAGAAAGAGGTTTTGTTTGACGGTGTGCTGTAGCCAGAGTCTCTCTGAAACTGTGAGATCTGTAAGACTCATCATTCCAGGCTCCCCCATGTCCTCACTTACAGGAAGAGAGGTGCCTTTCATTCTCTCTGATTTTCTCTGTGAGTTTTCAGATTTCAGTGTACATGTTTCCTGTTTCTAAAGAGAAGCAGGGTGAACCTTTGATTCGGTGCACATGCATGCCAATGGCTGTCAGCAAGAGGATGTGATGAGTAATTTTTAATGCTTTTTAACTATAAAGAAATGTGACTGCACCATCACCAAACTGCTGGCATTTCTGAGAGTAAGCTCAGAAGAGAGCTGGTCAAAACAGTACCGACCACAAGCTTCTACGCACAGCCCACTCTTTCACCTTCTCCTTCTCGTGACACTAATTAATACATCTCTTGCACTAAGTCTAATGGTTATGAAGATGGGAACAATACCCAGATGGTCATAAAACTGCATTTAGTATTTTTAATTGCTCTGTTCAGCCTTTGTAATGGCATAAAGCAATATGCTTAGAGATGCCCTCTCTCTTTCATTATGCATAAGGCTGATTGAGATAATGGCCATCTGAGGGACTCAAGAAGAAGGCACCAATCTCATCCTCTCTTCATCTCTGGGAGCAGTCTTGACAGATGACAGTCCAAGCCTTGCTGGAGCCTAGACCCAGCTGATGAGTGACCTCTCTGAAGTCAATCTAACCATCCACAAAACGTACATTATTCAGGATACTGCTCCCTGCCCTGCCTCCTTCCCTACCCCAGTAAAAGAACCAAACATTCTGTCAGCCATATTCCGTTTGGGAAACAGGGAGGCCCACTGGAGCATTCTGGTATTAATAATGAGATGAGTTCCTGTGTTCAACTGCATTGAAGACACCTCTAGACAACATTGTGGCCATCTGTGTTGAAGTTTCATTTTCAAAATTATGGTCTTCAAAATTTCTACTTCCCAGGTCCAGGTCCAGGTCCCTGTTTCCTGTCACCGTGTCCTCTACTTACAGCTACCACAAAAGTGAGTTTCCCGCTAACACTGCCTGAAAGTGCTCAGGAGTCGTGGATTTATCCAAACAAAGAACAAGAACCCTCTTAGCTGCCCTGCCTCTGCTCACAGTTCCGTGTATCGGCTCTGCCCTGCACCTCAGCTCTGTTCAGGGATGAGGTCCAGCCCCTATGTCTTAGCCTTCACTGCCAGAGAATTTCTTAGAACAAAACTAGGGTGAGCACACACTTCCTCTCTGGGTATCATCTCTTTGCAACTCCATTAGCTAACTAGATAACATGCTGTTCTTTTTGTGCCCACTAACTTGAAAATAGGCTCAACATCTTGGCCAGTCAGTGGAGAAAGTCCAAGGCCCCTCCAGGAAAGGTTTAAGGGGTGGACGGGCTGCAAAGATGGCACAGGAAGAGCACTGTGCCTTTCCAGATCTACACCCACCTATAACTCCAGCTCCAGGGTGAGCTGAAGCCCCCTGCTGGCCTCCTCAGGCAAGTGCACTCATAGGCACATACTACATGAATGTACAGACACATAATTAAAAATTTTAAAAGGATTTATAAAGATTTTTTAAAATCACCTTGAAAAATTTAAAGTACAAATGAGAAATCTTCTGATTTAACATGGCTTTTAAACACTTTACTTCTAAAGCAAGATATATGCTTTTTCCAACATAGCCAACTAACTGCACAGAAGAATTCACTGAACAGTGGTTGCCTTTATGCTGTGTGAAGCCCTCTGATTGTGCCTCTGTGTTTTTTCTCTAGTCTTTTCTGTTGTTATCCATTCTGTGTTACTTTAATAGATAAAAAAGAAGAGAAAAAAACCAACTGGTTACAACCCACTCAACCCTAGGACAAGTCCAGCCTTTGGAAAAGAGTGACATTATTGGTGTCTGCAGCATCAACAGAAACATCCCCAGTGCACTGACACGGAGGAGGCCCACAGCAGCCAGCAGAGTCAGCTGACTGTGTTCGCCCATACAGACTGCATAGACTGCGGAGCACTGACACAGGAGAGGCCCCAGGGCAGCCAGCAGTCAGCTGACTGTGTTCACCCACACAGACTGCGGCACTGACACAGGAGAGGCCCCAGGGAAGCCAGCAGAGTCAGATGACTGTCCTGTCCTACCCATTTTACTCTTTTTCCTGGCCAAATTGTAGTTCAGCTAGAGACCACATTTCCAAACTCCCTTTGCAGTGAGGTGGCATTATGGAACCAAGTCCCACCATCAAGATATGAATAGAAATAACAATAAATCCATACCACTTGTTTAAAAAGAAAATCCCTTCCTGTGGACTTCTCATCTAGAATAGAAACCAGAGTACCAACAGTCAAGCTTTTATCAAGCAGAGGGTAATGGCCTAGAGTAAAGTCATCACACTATTGTCCACGAAACTAATCTGGCCCACCACTTGTTTCTATCAATAAAGTTTTATCAGCACCCAACCAGTACACTTCCCTTTATACACAAACCCCATAAATAATCTGGGGCTTTTCTGCACTACAGCAGAGTTCAGAATATCACAGGAGCTACAAAACTGAAAACATTTACTCTTGGGCCCTGCCGGGATAATAAATGTTTCCTGCTCCCTGACCTATAGTGGGCAGGGCCACCCTGTTAATGAGGGACTGGGAGGTCCCAGGATGACCTCCTGGAGTGGAACTTTCTATCTTTTCCAGAATATTCTGTGAGAGCAAAAGAAATTTGTCTATAAAATACTGCTTGAGCAGCAGTATTTTAGAATCTCTTTGTTCCAAAGGTTATCTTTCATCTAATCTAGTTTCTTGCTGTGTTGGGTCCTCGCAGGCAGGAGCTTCTGAGTCCTTTCAGCACTGCCAGCGCAGTATTTGGTCAACAGTGCAGAACCCATGTATCTCTGGCTCTGCCTCCACTCCCCAGATATTTAATTCTGCATCTTAGCATTTAGCAGAGTGAACCGTACAATGGTCCCCCAAAGCTCTGAGATCCTAAGGTCCAGGAGTAAATGAAGTCAGAGACTGAAAATAGGGCTGGAGAGACTGTTCAGCGGGGCGAGCACTTGTCAGGCAAGCATGAGGGCCTGAGTTCAGATCTTCAGAACCCATGCGGAGCAAGCCTCCAGTGCAGCATCTGGAACATCAGCACTCCCAAGGGGAGACAGGAGTCAGGCACACAAGAAAGCCCAGAAGTGCACAGGCAGGTTAGCCTGGCCTACACATGGAAAAACAATATAGCAACCCTAGCTCAACAAGGTGAAGGTAAGTCCAACAGCTTAGGCTGTCCTCTGACTTCTGCTCCATGTGTGTGTGTGCATGTGTGTGTGTGTGTGTGTGTGTGTGTGTACACAAGGTGAAGGTAAGTCCAACAGCTTAGGCTGTCCTCTGACCTCTGCTCTGTGTGTGTGTGTGCATGTGTGTGTGTACATAAGGTGAAGGTAAGTCCAACAACCAAGGCTGTCCACTGACCTCTGCTCCGTGTGTGTGCGTGCGTGTGTATGTATGTACACATGGAAAAACAACATAGCAACCCTAGCTCCACAAGGTGAAGGTAAGCGTAGGCTGTCCTCTGACCTCTGCTCCGTATATGTGTGTATGTGTGTGCATGTGTGTAATTATGTGTGTGTGTGTGTGTACAGATGGAAAAACAACATAGCAACCCTAGCTCAACAAGGTGAAGGTAAGTCCAACAGCTTAGGCTGTCCTCTGACCTCTGCTCCATGTGTGTGTGTGCATGTGTGTGTGTGTGCATGTGTGTGTATGTGGGTGCGTGTGTGTGTGTACACAAGGTGAAGGTAAGTCCAACAGCTAAGGCCGTCCTCTTACCTCTGCTCCGTGTGTGTGTGTGTGTGTATGTGTGTGTGTGTACTCAAGGTGAAGGTAAGTCCAACAGCTAAGGCCATCCTCTGACCTCTGCTCCATGTGTGTGTATACACACTCACACACGAGAGAGACAGACAGACAGACAGACCGGCAGAGACAGAGAAATTTATTCTTCTCTAACACATTATATCCCAACTGCAGTTTCCCCTCTCTCCCCTCCCCCAGATCCACCCCTCCGAATCACTGGCCCACATTTCTGTGACTTCTTTCTCCCCTTGCCCTATTTTCTCCTTCCTTCAGTTGCTGGGAGATTTATTTTGCTTAAGAATTTCTTCTAAGCCACCCAGTAGGCTCCAGATTTTGACTGAGTTCAGCTTTCTCATCATGTATCCTGATGTGTTTCCTGTCGTCTGTGCTCAAACTGATTTGCTCACCCACTCATTTTGGAATCTTTCTAGTTGCCCAGAAAGTTCTATCTTGAGGAAAATATTGGGGTCTCAACTTGTCCGTGAGGATGAACCCACAGACATTCACGCTACTGAACACTCAATCTGGTACTTCTCACAGTTAACCATGAATTTTCTTTGGTCCTTTCCCTCCCATTTCAAACACCCATAGGGAGAGTTAGCAAGTCCACACAGAATAAAAGCCAGTGAGGACTTTAGGCCAAATATCAAAAGAATGAAGAGTTTCAAATTTGTTCAGATCCCTTGGATTCATCCCCAACATTTCCAGTACATGATATATGCATGGCGTAGGGATCCAGAATTTACAACGATATAATCTTCTATGGAAAGTGAGTTAACATTGTGACTTACAGCATTTGAAACTGACTGGTATCGATCGTAGCTAATGAGGACAATATTGTAGACAGATGCTGTACACAAAAGATAGTCAATAATGAGCCAAAACGTGCAGATTTCACTTTCAAAATTCCAGGTAAACAATGTGTGAGGGATGTACAGAGGGATGGAGATCGCACCTGCACAGGGAGGAAACAAATTAAAAATCAATGTTGGACCAGCAAAATGGCTAAGTCACTAAAGATACTTGCCACCAATCTTGACAAATCTCAAAGCCAAATGACACAAGGAGAGCCCTAACTCCTGCAAGGTGTGCTCAAACCTACTCTCGAATAAAATGGCATACTGTGGTATGGACACAAACACACACACACACACACACACACACACACACCACTCAATCAATATATAATCAATTTTTAATTAAAAACAGTTCACATCACTGACTACAAAAAAGCTATATTCTCATGTATCTGTCACAGAATGACATGCCTGAATTCACCGAAAATAGCTTAGTCATCACTAGAATTTGATAACTGTCCTTTAAAAATGTTTATGGAAAACCTTGGTCTTCAGCATGGGAGGATGGCGAGGCCTGGGGACATTTAGGAGATGGAGCTTAGGGCGAGGTTTTTAAGTCAAAGGTGTGGAACAGAGTTCTGCCAGGCTTCCCACCCTTCCTGGTTCTAGGTTTAAGCGCTCACTCACACACCCATTGCCATCCGCCACCGTCAGGAGCCAAAGCTAGGCCACCCAAATCTGAATTTGAACTCCCAAACTGTGATCTAATATTTTCCCTTCTAAGTTCTTTGCCTCGGATATTTTTTTGCAGTAAAGCTGTGCCAACAAAGCTATAAATAAAAACGTTAGTTTTTGCCCCCATGCACTCTTTAGATCACAAACAGCTACTGTGAGGGCTCCTAGGACTCCCAGGCAAAGTACATGTTCTAATCACACTTCCATCAAAGGTCACCTGTGTGCATTTGTGCCCCAACCCAGACATGGTGGCTCACCCCTCCCACAGCACAGCACAGCCCATATTTTCCATCCCTTCCTCTTTGCCAACGTTGTTCTTCCCAGAGTGTCTTCCTCTTTGTGCCTTTGTGCTGGGGACCAAATCTCAGGCCTTAACTAGGCACATACTGCTCTCCTCCTGGCCTCCTGTTCACTATGGAACTGCGTGTATTTCTGTCGCTCTTCCTGCAAATCTAAACATCCACTTCTTCCAAGGCCTCTGGAGGCTCTTGGGCTGAGGTGATCCCTCTGCCACTTACACTCTCAGCAGCTTTGTCATTGTTTTAAAGGGTTTTGTACGTGTTAATTACACACACTAAAGAGTTTCATTATGACATTATCATGCATGAAAATAATGTTTTCCTATAGTGCTATCTTCCTCATCCATCCTCTCCCCAATCAGTCCCCCCTTCTCTCTCTCTCTCTCTCTCTCTCTCTCTCTCTCTCTCTCTCTCTCTCCCTCCCTTTCTCTCATCTCTGTGTGTGTCTCTCTCGCTGTCTTTTGTGCATGTGTGTGTGCACATGCAATTGCGCATGCATGAGTGTACATATGAATGCACATGGATGCAGGTTCACGCACCTAGGCAGGAGCACTTGTGGAAACCATAAGATAATGTCAGAATATCTTTTTCAATTACTTCTCAACCTTAAGTTTTGAGATAGGATCTGTGGTTGAACCTGGGGCTCCCTGTTTAACCCAGATTGGTTGGGGAACAAGTCCCTTGGAATCCTCTTGCATTTGCTTCCCAATGTAGCATTGGTGTCACAGGCAAGCACTGCTATGCCCAGTGTTTACATGAATCCTCGGACCTGAAATCAGGTCTGCATGCTCAGTGAGAGAGGACTGCACCCTAAATCATCTCTCCAGCCCTTACGTGTCTTTAACTTTGCTGTTTTCTCTTTTCTCTGTACTACTTGTGTTCTGCTTGATATCATGGTCATCATTTCATCTGTCTTTCCTGGAGATTAAAACCCTGTCACAGACCAACATTGTTTGTGCTCCTTATGTCTACATTGGCCACACAATGTTTGTGTTCCTTATGTCTACTTTGGTCTCACAATGTCTTGTGCATTCAACCTAATAACAGCTGATGTGTGCCGGTGACCACATGTCAGGAATCACGTATCATCTCACACAAAAAAAAAGAATTAAATGAAACAAACATGATCTCATTTAAACATACACACAAAAAATAAACTATCCTCTAACTGCATCCCTACAGAAACTTGGTGAGTTAGGAAGCAGGCAGGTTTAACAATTAAAGAGCCTAGTGTGACAGGCACAGCTGCAATCTTAGCATTTGAGAGGCGGAGTCAGGAATGTTATGGTGAGTTTGAAGTTAGCCTGGAGTAAATGGAGACCCTGTCTCAAAAAATAAACAAAAACAGTTAAAGAAACTAATAACTGAGAAAGGAGACACAAAGCAAGATCCAGTCAGCTGGTGGGCTCCAAAGGAGGCCATCGAGATCGGAACTCTTAGGTAGCTACAGCCGTCCTTGACGATGACTGAACAGCAATTCAACCATGGTGACTGTGCCCAGCGCTGACACGGCTGGCCAGGGAATGACTATGCCGGACTGCCGGCTCTTTGGTGCCACATCAGACAGGTGTCACTACTTGCTGGGGATGTGATCTTTTCTGTGGCTGAAACCTGGCTCTGTTGTGTGTCTGCATATTTTATCGGGCCCTGGCAGACCTGGTCCTGCTCTTCATGAGAAGTAAATTTGTTCATCATGAAGAACAATAGTAAGGGGGACAGAAGAGCAAAGGCGAGTAGAAGGAAACAAGCCCAGTCCTCTCCATGGGGCAGGCCGCCAGGCTGTAGCAAGTATGGCAGACTTGGTGTTTGTGCCTGCATTTGCATCCAGATTGGAGACAGGACCACATGGAGGAAGAACTGGTGGTCAGTGTTTTTACAGTACTAGAGATAGACCACATGTAGACAACTGGTCTACCACTGACCTGCATTCCCAGACCCACTCTTACTGTCAGTTTGAGACAGAGCATAAACAAAATTGCCAAAGCTGGCCTTGAACTCACTCTGTAGCAAAAGCAGACTGAGATCTTGGGAGTCCTTGTAGAGCAGTGCCCCAGTAGCTGGGATTACAGGCATCACCAACTGTCTTCCATTCCCACGTGTAGTTCAAATAACATGCTCTCTTTGCGGTTCAGCTATAAGGGAATGTGGTTTATGTGGGGTTTGGTTTATTGAGACAGGATCTCACTATCTAGGCCAGGCTGCCTTCAAATTCACTGTATGGCTTGGGCTGTCCTAGAACCTGTGATCCTCCTGCCTTAGCCTTCCTCCCAGCCTGGGGCTTAGATCACTGGCATACACTGCCAACCTCGGCTCCATGCTTTCAATAATCAGTAAGCTTCCTTGTGGCAACTTTAACATCATCAGGCGGGGAGCAGGAGGGCAAGTGGGCCAACTATGGCAGAAAGAAGAGCCCCAACTTTACCTGAGATAAAGTACCTCAAACTGAAACGTTCGTATTTTGGTCCATCGTGTGGTTTTCAATGCTCCCAACATGCACACTTTCCACCTCTACGCTCTCTTCTTCCACGGGAGAAGCGGAATCATAGACATGACTGACTTAAAGATTAAGGAGGGAGGTCTGAGGGAGATCCTTTTCCATGATCTTTCTGAATTCTATGAAAGAGGAAGTATGGGCTAAGGTTTCTAGGAACAGTTTCAAATAATAGCTGGCTTAGAGCACACTAGTGTGTTCCTGGGGGAGGGTTGTGTGTGTGCATGCATGTGTGTCTGTGTGTGTGTGTCTCTCTGTGTCTCTGTGTGTCTATGTGTGTGTGTCTATATGTGTCTTGTCTCTGTGTGTATGTGTGCATGTCTGTGTGTATGTCTCTGGGTCTCTGTGTCTCCTCGGGGCTATCTATTCTATTTTTTGGGTTTTTTTTTTTTTTTTTTTTTTTTTTTGGTTTTTCGAGGCACGGTTTCAAGGCAGAGCTTTGGTGCCTGTCCCGGAACTAGCTCTTGTAGACCAGGCTGGCCTCAAACTCAGAGATCCGCCTGCCTCTGCCTCCCAAGTGCTGGGATTAAAGGCGTGCACCACCACCGCCTGGCTATCTACTCTATTTTTGAAGACAGTGTCTCTCACTGAACCTGGAGCTCCCTGATTTGGCTAAATGAGGCAGGTCAGCAAATCCATCTGCCCCTCAGGTGCTTTCCTTCCAAGCCACTCACTCCAGCCTTTGGCTCACACGCACCACACACCTTCCTCCTCACATCCTTCCAGCTTGATTCTCCTGGGCATACTCTTCCCCCAGAGAGCTGCTTCTGCTCGGCTGTGTTCTCAACCGGCGAGCCCTCCATCTTTACACTGAAATCCCCCCTCATCCCCTCCCCTGCCCTCTCCCCAACTCTCATCCTGCCATATTTTTCTTGTCACCTCTCAAACGCTACACAGTTTTACTTATTTATGCCGTGTATTGTGTCTCCCTGGTCTCACACCAGGCAGAAAAAGAAGTGCCCTGAGGGCAAGACGTTCCGCTGTCTTCTAGCTTTGACTCCCGTAACTGTCACAGCGTGAACTGAAGACAGCGGGCAAGGCCGATTTCCCTTAAATCTGACACCAACCTGGCACTCCCTCCTTCAGCAACAGCAAGCAAGCGGTGAAAGGAACTACTGGCCGCATGGATCCTGGGGATTCATCTCTTACCAGGGAGGAGTGCACAGGGTGCTGGGGACTGCATGTTCACTCGCTCCCTGCCTTACATGCAGACACTTTAAGACTCGGAGCAGCTGTAGAGAAATGGAACCTCTAAAGGAAAAACTAAGGGTAAAAGCCATAGGGTGGGACCCTGATTCAGTACACCCATATCCACACAAAAGGGGACAACAGAGAATTTGCCTCTCTTCACAGGCATCCCTAGAGGGCAGGATGAAGAGAAAAGCAGCCGGGAAGCAAAACTTGACCAGGAACCAAATTTGCTAGAACCTTGACCTGAGGCATCTCTGCCTACAGAAGTGTGTGAACACAAACTCCCGGGGCTTAAGCTTCCAGCCAGTGGGGTTTGTTTTGTTTTGTTTTGTTTTGTTTTTGTTTTTAAGGATCTAGGGTTTTTCTGTAGCTTTGGAGCCTGATCTGGAACTCACTCTGTAGACCAGGCTGTCCTTGAACTCACAGAGATCCACCTGCCTCACACACATTTTTTTTTTTTTTTGGTACAGAGTTTCACTGCTAGCTGGCATTGAATTTAGGATTCTGCCTGCCTCTGCCTCCCCAAAGCTGGGATTAAAGGCACAGTCTACCACTCCCAGTCTGTGTGCACACATTTTAAAAGGAAATAAAAGTCCTGCTTGGTCTGCTCACGACATCAGAAAGAAGCTGTTCTTTGCCAACCCGCGTGAGGGTGAAAGGGACCACATCCCCAGGGCCACTCCTCAGAAGCAGGCACAGCTGCTGGCCAGGAACTCAAACCCCAAATGGAGACACCTCCTGTCATTTACCTTTGACCACACGCAGAGACACTCATTCTTATCTGAAACCATCTTCGTTTGAAAGTTCACAGTTCAAGGCTCTCTTATCTCTCGGCCTCACCCTTCCCTAAGCCAGAGTTACCAGTGCCTCACCCACTCTGGGCCAAAGTGCAGCACCTCTTTTAAAAGTTAAGTGTTACCTAAGGTCCTATGATTCTGTGCAGGAAAAAGATAGTGGTGATGTGTGTTTGTATAGGAGACCATTGTCTGTGTCTCGTAAATTCACATGTGTAAGGTGAGCAGGGAGAACAGTGTAAATAAAAGAATCTGTGTCTAGCTGAAGTATTAGCCGGAGAGACAAAATGGAAGAGAGAAAGTGGGAAGATTGTGGATTTAAATCACACACACTAGCCCGAGGCCCTTCGCTGTCAGGAGAAAGCAGGAATGTTAGATTGGTTAGTTCCCATCATCTGTGGCCTGTCGTTTCTATTCTTGGTAAGCTCCACTCCACACTGGCATTACGATCTGAAGGTCCTCACCATACAAAGTCCAACTTTAGCCCTTGCTTCCTCTATCCAACCATTTGAAGAGCAGTCAACCTGCTGTGCACACTCAGGAAAATACACACAATGCTTGTGGGCTGTGACATGGTTGAGTCTTGGAATTCTCTCCCCATCTCTATTTCTAGAAATCCTATCTGAATCTCAGAGTTGCTTTTGGGATACCACCATCCTGTAACCAAGTGTGCCCCATCTGTCCCTTCGTGTCCACAGGACTCTGTGCATCGTCATGGAGACTCCCAGTGCACCACACTCCAACAGTCCTGTGAACTCCATCTTATATCCTCTGTCACTGAAGAAAGAGACGAACTCACTCTTCTGTGCATTCTCTGATTACTTAACAGCATGTGAGTGCCCAACTACGTCAGCGAGTATTGTGTATGATACAGATACTGGTGAACTCAGTTTGAGTGGACACATCTGTCAAGGAGTCAAAGAGAAAGGACTGTGTTGTTTGTTACAGCACAGCGTTGGGCATCCTCTTCGGAGTTCCATCCTCCTAGCTGGACTTTAATATAAATACAAGCTTCATACAGTTATGCAGAAAAATAGTGTGGCCATCCCATGAGAAAGTGTCCCAGCCCCTCTAAGACGCATCCATTCTCTGAAGTACTGCGGTCACCCTGCAATGGTGTAGCCATCCCAAGAGAAAGTCTCCCGGCCCCTCTAAGACGCATCAGTCCTCTGAAGCACTGGGGTCACCCTGTGAGGAGCTTTGTGAAAGGAGGCGAGCACGCCTCATCAGCCCAGTAGGCAGAGTGCTGCGCTCACAGAAATGGTAACGACAAGGAAGTGAAACGAGTTTTAAAAAATATTTTAAAGAAAGATGAATCTGATGTTTGTGAACCCTTGCAATTGCTGCTGCTATGGTACCCTGTTGTTTGCAGAGTAGCTGCCGGCTGGGTGTGTACGATTCTGCGATTCTGCGCTACACAGTGCACTGAGGGCTGCTCCATAGTTCATCCCACTTCCTGGTCATGCTGGCTCCCAGCAGACATGTGACTCCTGTCACTTCAGCACTGGATACAAAGGGAACTGTACTTCCTTAGGAAAGTATATGTATAAGTCTAAACATGTTAGAAAATAGTTCTGAGAACAAGCTAACAGTGACACTAGATAATTCTAGAACTATTCTGAACTCATTTAGTTTATAAAAAAATTAAACTGTTTTCAGAGCAAACTTCCCCTATTAGCCAAGTGCACAGAATTCCCTTTAAAGTAGCATAACCACCCTCTGCTGCATTCTAACACTTTAGTTTTTCTTCTTAACCCCTTCCGATCCGTACAGTCCATGAAATAACAAGACCTTAAGGTTTCAGAAATGAATGAGAGCTCGAAAAGACTATTGGAAATAAAAACACATAACTTACCCACGAAGAAATCTGAAATAGCCAAATTAAGTAAAAAATAATTACTTCGATGTCTAAGGTTTTTGTCCACCACAAAGGCTAAAATGACCACAGCATTGCCCAACATTATAGCAAAAGCAAGCAGGGACATCAGAAGGGCCAAGGAGACCTTTGCAGTCAGTGTCAAGCTGCCAAAGCTGTTCGCTTTCAGCGTCATGCCAAATGACGGTCAGCAAGGCAAATCCACCTGGCCAGGCAGTTCTAACAAGCCTGCTTCCCAGGCAGGGGCCTCTGCATATATAGAGTCTCCCACTCAAAACAACACCTTAGAATAGAATAATGATTTCACACGACTTCCTGATTATGGATAACGATCAACTTGTGGCTGCAATTTCCCTTTAACTGACATTGAAAATGTGTTTCCACAAAAACAACAAAATGTTTCGTCTTAGGAAAGGCAATGGGTTCATCCATTTCATCTATTTCCCAGGGAGACAGCAATGCTATATAGCATCTATAAAACATGATTTATACATCTTATGAGCCATAAGCTGAGGTTGAGGAAAATTGGATATATATATATCCATATATCCAGCTGAAAATTTTCTTCTGGCCACAAGGGGAAAGGGGGGCAGAGGACTCCCTGACAGATAGCATTAAGTAGATGCTTGCAGAAGTCTTCAGACCTGGTCAGGAAAGGGAAATAAAGTCAAAATCTAACAATCCTTCTGGATCAAAGGAATGGAGCTGAGAGCTGAGAGAACCAGAGGGTGATATGAACTTCAGAGAAGCCCAGAAAAGTTCCAAGGGTCCTCCGTCTTCCGTCTTGACCTGAGTGCTGAGCAGGAGAACACAGAGGGAACTTCTGTGGGCAGCAGCAAGAACAAGTAGAGAAAACGGGAAAGTATGGTACCCAGTGCTTCCAGGAGGCTGGATACTGGGTTGGCTCCCCTCAGCCTGATGAAAACGCTAAGGCACTGCACACTACACTCATAAAGGCCAAATTTCTTGGGTTTTGAGCAACAGCTCCTAAGACCAAAATTCATGAGAAGCAGATTGTTTTCAAATAAGTTCAACGCAACTCTGAACACAGTTCAAAAATACATGGAGGTGGCTTATGCAAATTATCCCAATCACTAGGGAAGCTGAGGCAGGAGGATTGGTGTGAGGAGGGCTTATCAGGCTACTTTCTGAGTTCCAGGCTAATCTGCACTACAAAGTGATGAGGTATCTCAAGAATAGAAGAAAAGAGTATTTATAGACCATAAAATAATCCCAAACCAAAGAGGTAATTACAAATAATATCAGGCACTTCAAGAAACAAACTAGGAAATCTGTAATAAAGGAACAAATCAGTTCCTAAAAACACTGAACATTGCACAGCTATTAAACTAAAGAGACAAGACACCATAATATTTATTCTATCTGTGTTCTATTCTTGGAGGAACTATGTAAAACTATAAAGATGAATGAAAAAGAAAGCTAGAATGCCTCAACTGAAAGATCAGATATTGATCTTAATGGAATATCAGATATCACAGAGGAAATTAATTAAATGTATAGGTAGAGGATTTTTATAGAAATTAGAAGATCCGCACTAGGCTGCGGGACAGCTTATGTCTCAGTGGAGTCCCTAAGGAAAGAAAAGAAGGGGGAACATGCTTGAAAAACATCCAAAGACTGGTGAAAGCTTGGGAACCTCAGAACCAGAGAAAGAAACCTACACAAGGCTGGGGAGACACAACAGTCAGGGCAGGACTTGCCTTGCAAGCATGAGGACTTGAGTTTGCTTCTCAGAAGACATGTTTTAAAAAACTAGACATGCTGGAACTGAGGCAGGCAGGGCACTGGACTCAGCTGCCGGTCAGGCAGCCTTGGGGGGCTCCAGGCCAGTGAGACACACTGTGTCTAAACTAAGATTGATACCTCCTGAGGAATGACATCTGAGGTCAACTTGTGCTCGCTACACACACATAACACCCCCATATACATGTGCACACATACACATATGAACATGCACGTATACATACTCACAAAAACAAACTACATAAGGACCATCATACAAAATTGTGAAAAAACAAAAGTGCAAACAGAGCAGTGCTAACACCAAGTGAGGCAGTACCCACCCTGAGTCCCAGAACTAAAGAGGTAAAGGCAGGAAGATCAGTCGGGAACTTAAAGTGATTGCTACAACACAGAAAGCTTGAGATCAGCCAGGGTTACATGAGATGTTGTCTCAAAACAAAACAGAAACGGTGGTTTAAAAAAAAGAAAATCCAAATAGTAGGTGGTGGTAGGACATATAAGATAAAATATAAAGATGTGAATGCCAGCAGGTTGCTTGTTGGAAGCATCATATGGAGGAATTCATGAGTGGCTGCAACACCTTTCCAGGGCTAAAGGGGAAAAGAAACTGTCAAGTATTCTACACTTAGAAAAATAAAACCTTAATATATTGTATGACAAAAATTTTCAATGCGTACTATTTCCAACTTAGTTGCAAAAACTCCAAATCAGTTGATGGGTTAGATCATCTGTTCCATGGACCTTGCCAAGAGCGTGATCGTGAAAATATTTGATTGAGTCATAGAAGGCATTATCCTTTCTCTGTATTTGTCCAAGATGGCACCTGCCATTGGGAATGAGTCTAAAGGAAGTCCTGCACTATCTCGCCTTCCACACAGTGACTTAACCAAAGGGATCTTGGGAAGGAATGGCTTGGATGGCAATGGCAACTGGAGATGGATTCATGGAACTGAAATAGTGAGATGAGGACAGTTGCTGAATGACTGTGACCAAGGGGGACTCTAGGGTGAGGATGCCTTAAGAGAACCCACACCAAAAAGAGGGACATTTTCTCTCCATTTTAGATCCCAGTGCTTTTTGAATGCAAAACGTCATTTTCTAAAACCTCTTCCTCTGGAGAAGTGTGAAGGAAACATTCCAGCAGCCAACTCAAGAATACAGCCATGCTGCCAAGTGTGCTCTATAACCTCGAGACAGACAAGCGGAGGGCAACTCAAGAATACAGCCATGCTGCCAAGTGTGCTCTATAATGTCGAGACAGACAAGCGAAGGGCAACTCTGGCTGACGCTCCATGGACAGCACTCCTGCAGCTCTGTTTTGGGGTCACACTTCCTGAAGCTGTTATTCAAGACCTGAGTTGGGAACCAAGCCCTAGAAACCCATATCCACTTGGAGCTGTGAATACTGATGAAGAGAGCTGAATGAATTCTAGATGCCAGAACTGTGAGGCTAAAATCAAGAAAAAGATTGGGATAAAATGGTAAACATTCATTCTCTGCAGGTTCTATCTGTCAGCCTGATGGGTAGAACATCTCTTCACTCTGTTCCTGTGCGTAAAAAGCCACAACGAGATAGAGGGATGATTGGGATCATTTAGATAATGAACAAAGCAAAATACATTGGGGAGTCACATTCCTGACAGTGGAAAGTCAGAAGTCTTATGTGGGTGACTGTGGAAAACACTGTGGCACACTCTCATCAGATCACACCTGAACCAATATCCATTTGGCTGTGACCAATACATGTGACACTATGAGATGCATTTGCTCATTTTAGATCATTCCATTTTAATTTTTCCACATATTCTCATTCTTTTCCCTAGCCTTTTCTCTTCTGTGGACAAGTAAAGTTTCCTCTTTCTCCTTTCACAGTCCACTTTGTACATTTTGCATCATGTCATAAAAGGCACGTATGTGTACATCTGCCATCCTGTCAAACCCTGTCCTTTGAGCAAGAAAGCTTTGCATCATATAAAAGAACAAAATAAAAAGAGAAATTAGTACTCAACATCAACAAGTAAGTTGGTCCAACAAACTTTAATGTTCTACCTGAGATATAATATCCTTGGGAGAATCCAGAGCTGGGCTTGGAACTCACTTCCAAGGGGAAAATGTTATTTATAGGGGAAAAAAAAACTTAAAGACTTACAGTCCAAATGGAAATGCTCCATGTCCTTCCTCCAGGAGGAAAACAAGATGGTAAGGGAAAAGATAAGACAGCACTGTCCTCATTTGTTTCCTACTGCTCTGATGAAACAGGGACCCAAGCCACTGTGGGCTAGAAAAGAGTTCCAGTTTATAGGACACAACATGAAGCGAAGCTAAAACCCTGGCTGCAGACACCGAAAAGCCATATGAGAACCACTACTGCAGAAGCTTCCTAAAATACATATGTATATTAAAGGAATCAATGGAGTCACCATATAATGGGAGAATAATATCCAACCTAGACTCCAAGGAAACAGTGTCTCTCAGACACAGCAGGGCTGATGTACATGTGAACTCAGAGACTGTGACAGCATGCACACGCACAAGACCTGCACAAGAACAAACCAGACAAAAACCCAGCACTAGGAGGGGAAGTGCACACAGAGCCCCACCCTTAACCTGCTGTGGGACAATGGTCTGTACCGTCACTTGTATTATCTTTTTTACTTGTATTATTTTTAATAAAATGTTGATTGGCCAGTAGCCAGACAGGAAGTATAGGTGGGACGACGGTGACCAGGCAGGAAGTAGAGGTATGGCAACGAGAATTATGAGAAGAGGAAAGTTTGAGTCTGCAGTCGTCATCCAGGCAGAGAGGAAGCCAGACACAGAGCAAGCAAGATATGACTGCCTTGCTGAAAAAGGTAGCAAGCCACATAGTTAACACAGACAAGAATAATGGGCTAATATAAGATGTAAGAAAGAGTTAATAAGAAGCCTGAGCTAATAGGCCAATTAGTTTATAATTAATGTAGACCTCTGTGATTTCTTTGGGACTTATCAACTGCAGGACCGGGTGGGACAGAAACCTCAGTCAGCATTAATCAAGACAGTATTTGTAAGTGGCCTACTGGAAAAGGGAAAATCAGCCTTCTACAATGGAGTGTATCAACCACCCTCCAGGGCAGGCCCCATGCCCTGGAGTAGCTGGTCAATGCAAAAGGACTCCTGGCTTTTTGTGCATGCCTATTGTTTTGTTTGGGGGGTATTTTTTTTTTTTTGTCTTATTGATTTTCCTTTTTAGTTTGTGTACTTTGGTTTTCAGTTTTGCTTTTTGTTGTTTTTTCCTTTTAGATATTTGTTTGTTTATTGTTTTTGAGAGAGATAATGGGAGAATGGGAAATGGGTAGGGAGAGAGGTTGGAATAATTTGGTAGATTTATGGTAAGGAAAAAAATAAAATCAAAATATAATTAGGAGAAAATTTGGTTTTTTGAGACAGTATTTCTTTGTGTAGTCCTGGCTATTCTGGAGCTCACTCTGTAGACTAGGCTGGCCTCAAACTCAGAGATCTATCTGCCTCTGCCTCCTGAGTGCTGGGATTAAAGGCGTGTATCACCACCTCCATGAAAAAAGTTTAATAAAGTTTTTTTTTTTTTTTTAAAGATTCTGGGTTCTGACTCTGTCTCTTATCTTTCCATTGGAATGGTTGGAGTACAGCTATGATGAATTCTGGCTTTTACATGGTGGGGAGGAACCCAGTTATCAGGCTTGCAGAGCAAGTGCTTTCGCCTGCTGAGTCAAGTCCCCAGCTCTTTGGATGCATTTTGAACAGTACTAGAAGTCTTCCAATGTGACACAAACAACGGGGCTTTGTGACACCTGTCTCATGTGTTCCACAGATTCTCTGTTAATTTAATTATAAGAAAACCCTAGTAACTGTGTTCCACAAATTCTCTGTTGATTTGATTATAAGAGACATTTTTAAATCCTAAGACAATAGAGATGAGGCCCTGTCTCTTATGGAGTGTAGTGTGAAGTCTAATTGGTCTTAATAATAAAAACCTGGAGTCAGATATTTGGAGGTGAGATCTGAAAATCAGGGGAACAGAGCAGCCAACCATTGGTTCTTATCTCTATGAAATCCTCGGACCGACTGGAGTATCCTGTCTCCTCCCACCTTATGTCCTCTCTGCCCAGCCTTCTGTCTCTACCTCCCTAGTGTTGGGATTAAAGGCGTGTGATCCCAAGTGCTGGGATCAAAGGTATGAACTCTGTTTCTCTTTGAGACTGGATCAATCTAACGTACCCCAGGGTGGCCTTGAACTCAGAGAGAGAGAGAGAGAGATCTGTCTGCCTCTACCTCTTGAGTGCTGGGATTAAAAGTGTGGCCTCCAGGGCTAACTAGTGTGGCTAGCTCCTCACTCTGATCTTCAGGAAAGCTTTATTAGTTAAAGCACAACCAAAATATCATCACATTGGAGCCTGTAGTTTCATAAGAAAAAAAAGATTATAAGGGTTGGAGAGTCAGCTCAACAGTTAAAAGCATTTGTTGCTCTTGCAGAGGTCCAGAGTTCAGTTACAGTACCTATCAGGTAGATCAAAAACACTGTAATTCCAACTCCAGGAGATCCAATGCCCACCTCTGCCTCTTGGACACCCGAATGCTTATATGCATATAGATGTCTATATATATATATATATGTGTGTGTGTGTGTGTGTGTGGTGTGTGTGTGTGTGTGTGTGAGAGAGAGAGAGTGTGTATGTATACATATATATATAAACTCTTTTATTGTTTTTAAACAATAAATAAAATCTTCTTTAAAAAGAGTTTACTTGGATGGAGAAAAGGATGACTGTAATTTCATTGGTTTTTTTTTTTTAATTTTATGTGTTTAAGTGTTTTGCCTGCATGTGTGTATATACACTGTGTGTGTCACAGGTGCCTCTGGATACCAGAAAAGGATATCAGATGCCCAGGAACTAGAGTAACAGATGATTGTGATCCACCATGTGGGTGCTGAGAACCAAACACAAATCCTCTGTAAGGGTAGCCAGTGCTTTTAACCATGAGCTATCCCTTCAGCCCCACATCTGACTTTTATTTCTTATGCACCAAAGTACTACATGATACTACCCATGTAGTGCAGAAATCAGGAGTGAGCATAATTCTGTAGGAACTGATAAAGCAGACCATAGTCATGAGCCGTTTGGTCAAAAACATTCTTAGAGTAATGTAGGGCACCTTCATCACAATCTCCTCGTGGAAAGATAAGTATCTTCAAGAAGACTTCATGCAGAAAATAATGAGTGCTCAATCACTCAACAGTACAGGGTACTACAAGCCGCGCAGACAAAAGAACACAAAGCTAGAACTGCTTTGTGCTAGGATCATTGGATACATACCAACTTGTTTCAGTTACTACAGATGTTAGATTGGGTGCATGATGGATTTCTCTGGGGGCATGTGGGGCTGTAAGCAAGCAACTGCTGTCAAACCAAGAGCATTCATTCTATGGTCAGTCTTTAAGGGGTGATGGTCACTGCTATTTGGTCATGAATGAACTAGTTCTTACCCCTTTGAAGCAAAAGCGGTGTTGTGTGGCAATGGAATATAGATTGAAATCAGAAAAGGCAGAAGACACCTTCAACGGAGACCTAGCACAAGAATTCAATTGTTCAATGCTGGTAAGGGCATGTACACAGGCCTTTAATTCTCCCCAACCAGGGACAATCACACAGGCCTGGATGTCCAGGATATGTGCTCGTATGTGTACATATATGCAGGTATGTATACATGTGTGTGGAGGAGGGCATAAGCCAGAGATCAATGTTGGGCATCTTCCTCAGTTTCTCTGTGCCTTGTTTTTTGAGACACAGTCTCTCACTGAACCTGGAGGTCACCCATTCAACTAGACTAACTGGCCAGCAACCTCCAGGACCTTCTTATCTCCGCCCGCGTTCTGTCTGTTTAAAGTGGGTTAATGGAGCTCAGTTTCTCATACTCAATGTGGAAAAGCCTTTACTGGGCTGTCTCCAAAGCCAGTGTCCTGGGAGCTGACTGAGCATCAGCCTAGAGTGCCCTCCTGGCTGAGTTTATCAGTCTTCAGTCTTCAGCTTCTACAGAGATGAAATTATCTTTGTTGTTGTTATTGTTTTGTTTTTCGAGACAGGGTTTCTCTGTAGCTTTGGAGCCTGTCCTGGAACTAGCTCTTGTAGAGCAGGCTGACCTGGAACTCATAGAGATCCGCCTGCCTCTGCCTCCTGAGTGCTGGGATTAAAGGCGTGCGCCACCACACCAGCACCCAGGACCCCACTATAAATCCCATTGCCAGCAGAGATTAAAAGGAACTTTAACCAGGCAAACTATTCTGAGAGTTTAAAGGTTACCTCCTAAGGTCAGGCCAAGGGCTAAGATTTCCTTTGAAACAGGCAGAGTTCAGGCAACCTGGGCCTGCTGTAATCATTCGTTGCTTATTTGCCTTTCTCCAGTCTCCGGAACTGCACGAGTATGGAGCTAGGTGCAGGAGAAGAGCAGATCTGGCTAGAGAGCAGACTGGCGTGTGCTGGGCCCCGCTATATGATGGACTGTGGCTCCTTCCCAATCTCCCTCTGTGGGAGGAGGCCGCTAGTTAGTTCCCTGCTACTCAGCCCCAAAATAACCACACAGAAACTTAATACAGTGATTTAATTAAATTAGTACATTAAACCACTGCTCAGCTCATTAGCTCTAGCTTCTTATTGGCTAACTCTTACATATTAATTTAACCCATCTCCATTTATCTGTGTATCGCTATGAGGTAGTGGCTTACCAGCAAAGTTTCAGCATGTCTGTCTCCGGCAGCTCCTCCTAACTCTGCCTTCTCCTTTCCAGCCTTGAGTTTAATTTTTCCCACCTAGCTAAGTTCTGCCCTGCTATAGGTTCAAAGCAGTCCTTTATTAACCAATGGTATTCATAGCATACAGAGGGAAATCCCACATCATCCCTCCTGTCTGGTGGTTTGAAAACTCTCTGCTGGGTTGAGGGCTACAAGACAAAGGGAGTAGAACCAGTACTATTTGCTTTATAAAACCCTAGTGTTGTTAAACAACAAAGAAGTCTCAGTAGCTGTAGTCTTGAAAGCTAAAACTTCATTCAGGAGCAGAAATTATGTTGGAGATCCGAGGCAGCTCAGAGGAAAAGCGATACAAGCTCAAACTGAAAAAGAGAATAAAAGAGAGCATGCAAGATGGTTCAGTGGTAGAGGTGCTTGCTGTCGAGACTTGCAGCATGCATTCTATACCCTTCTATTAAAAAGTTATCTAAAAGCATGCAAATAAGCATGCACTGTCCACAAAGCAAAGAACTAATTACAGCCTGGGTGGACCTCACAGTGGCCCTATAGACCTTATCTATGGAGACTGCAGGCTTGTGAACCTTATCTTACAGGACAAAGTTACAGTGTTTATCAGTCTTCCCTTCCTTCCCCTTTCACACTAAACATCTATTTTAGAGGCTGAAATTAAGAAATTATATGAACCAGCTGCTCTTAATAAGGCATTAAGAGTTGACTGTACATGAGCACCGGAGGGTTTCTGGGAAGGGCTTCATGGCTGTGGAAGAATATGAACACATCCTAGTACCTCCTGCTAGGAATCAACATTGAAAGATGAAAGGAGGAGGCTGAGCAGATCAGCACACGGATTCCATCCACATCACTTCATTAACCGCAGATCATTAGCTCAGTGGTGAAGGAAAATGCTTACCTATACTTACATGAAGCTTGGGTTTGGTCCTTAGGACAGTTGCAGAGGAATCATTAGCAATAATTTGCAAGGTCTAAGTGGAAAAATTCTAACAGCAGTCCAATTTCCAAATTTTAAGTCATATGTATATGGTTATTACACACGCACACACACAAACACATCACATACATGATTTATTATTGTTGGAAGAGAGAGGGACTCATCACCTAGCTCTGACTGGTCTGAACTCACTATATAGACTAGGTTGGTATAAAACTCAGAGATTCACCTGCCTCTGCCTCCTAAGTACTGGGATTAAAGGCGTGTGCCACACCATGCCTGGCTTATCAACAACATTGTTCACATCCTTTTGAGACAGGGACTCTCACTGGCTTGTGATTCATCAAGTTTACACTACCATGCCCAACATGTTAAAACTTTTTAAAAAAAATTATACTAAAATTTCTTCATTTCCCCCTTCCCTTTCCGCTCTCTAATCCTTCCCATGTACCATATCCTTTTCTCGCTCTCAAAGATCATGGTCTGTGTGTGCGCATGTTCCTAAATTATAAATACAACCTGCTCACTCCTTTAGTGTTACTTGTATGTGTGTGCATGATTCAAAGCTGATCATTTAGTACTGGATAACCAATTGGGGGTTCATTCCCCTGTGGGAAACTATTTCACCCACTCCCAGCATTCCTTGGCTGTCTATGGGTGGGGCCGTCAGCATTCCCCCTTCAGTGTTAGCATGTCTTCTGGTGTTTATACTTCTAAAGGTCTTGGCTAGGTGGCCATATTGTTGAGGCATTATGGTTTAAGCTTCCCTGTCATTTCTAGGAGACAGTCACACATATTTCCTGGTCCTCTGGCTCAGATACTCTTTCAACTACCTTTCTGCAGCCATGTTCCCTGAGCCTTAGGTGCAGGAGTTGGGTTGTAGTTGTATCCGTCAGAGCGAGGCCCCCTCCTATCACTTGCTCTCTATATTTTGACCAGCTGTTACTTCCATCTGTTGCAATGAAAAGTTTCTTTGATGAGTTGTGCGAGCTACACTTACCTGTAGCTGTGTATAAGAATATTTAATATACAGTCAGGGATCATGCGGGTTTAATAAAATGACACTGGAAGGTTCTCCTCTAAGATCCTTGACCTCACTAGCCCTGAGTTGTCGAGATTTCCATTACCAAGCCTAATCTTCCTTTGTTGATCAGGTCTTAAGTCCAATTAGAGATCTAATGGTTACCACCAATATATGAGCACTACTCTTGCACACTTAGGGTTATTGTGCCATGCTACTCATCATTGGGGTTCACAGACCTCACAGCTAAGGAAGATTGCTTCCCTCCCTTGAAGTTAACATAGTACCTCCCAGTATAGGAAGGAGGTGTGCAAGTCAGATACAGCTCAAGTCTATCAGATCTTGTGTCTGAAGTACATGATGTCTTCAGTCGTAGGGAATTTACTTTCAACCTCTGGGAAACAACCAAGGGCAACAGCAATAGTCTATAGAGAGAATTCTCATGCTTTCTATTTGTTAGTCTATTTGTGCTCAGTATTTTTCATTTGGGTTGTAGATTCATGTTTATACAGCTAGCACAATACTGTATCAACTATCTCCCGACCCATGTGTGACTAGCTCTATAGGCTAGCTCTATAGCCTCTATATATCCATCAGAATTTTAAAACAAGTTGTTGAAATCTAAAGAGATCAAGTTAATGGAGACTGTTGTCACACACAATTATATATTATTAAATGTAAATTTTCTAGGTATATTCATTAGCAGCTTCCTCACAAATGTCAAATCTATGATCTACTGAGTATATTAGTTGACTTACTAAACCTTATCACATTGAATTTTGAAGATTGGATTATAACTGTTATATTAATACTTTCATAGGTAAAAACGAAAAGGATTGCATGTAATGCTATAACCTGACCTTAGATCCAGAACAACTCCACTTCTGTAAACTGGTGTCTACTTACTGTACATATGTGCGTATTGCCTTTGGGTTTCCAAAAATAACCAGAGTGACTACTACAATGATTTTTTTTAAAACAAGATTGTCACTGGGATGTGAATTTGATCATGTTTGAGTATATATGAAATCAAAGAACTGGGTATTTATTTAAAGTGAACTTATAGATATTTTAGTGTATATACATGTATGTGTGTACATGTATGTGTGCATGCATGTGTATGTATGTATATGGAGGCCAGAGGTTGATGTAGAGTATCTTTTTCAATCCCTCTCCATTTATTTTGGGGATCAGGGTCTCTCACTGAACCTGGAGCTCACAGGTTGGCTGGCTTGGCACTATGATACAGGCATGCCTCATACTGGGCTTGGTTTCTCGTCTGGGTCCTCACGCTTACATTGCATCATTAGCCTGACTGTAGTATTGCCCCAGTCACTGAGCTTATGACATATTTTATAAAGAAACTTTGAGAAAATTAGTATTTCAGATAGGTCTAATTTATCTATGCAAGCCAGTTGATTTTGGTGATAGATTTATAACTTAATTGAAATACATCTTAAAGAATGACATCTACAAATAATTATTTTGAAAGCATGACACAAGAAGATTCACATCGTTTAGTTTGTTTGTTTTAGATGAGGTCTTAAACAGTCCAGGTTGACATGACTTGCTATGTAGTCATCCAAGAACTTCTGATCCTCCTGACTCCACCTCTCAGGTTCTGGAACCTGTGTGAGCCACTGGTTGTTGTTGGGCTGGAGCCTGACTCCCAGGACCTGGATATGCTGGGCAAGCACTCTATCACCTGAGCAACATTCCAGCCTTTCCAGCTATGCTTTATCATCCAAATGATGGCAATCATACTCACCTTTCATTTCGCACTCTTAGGAGAGATAATTCAAAATTTATATATTCATAAAATTTTCCTCTGTGAAGTATACAATCCAGTAGTTTAAAGTACATTCAGTGTTGAGCAATAAAATCTAATAACATTTGAATGATTCCAAAAAGAAACATTAACAATCAATTCCCATCCCCTCACCCCAAATCCTGCCTGACAACATGCACTTTCTGTCTTTCTCCCTATTCTGGACACTTCATAGAAAAAGAATCTTCAAACATGTGACCTTTGCAGGTGGCTTTTTTGACTGACATGTCTTCGGTTCATCTCTGCTATTCTGTGCACTGGTGCCGCACTCCCTTTCACTGTTAAGCACTCCGCTGTATGGACAGACTACATTTTGTATAAATCCTCCTACGTGCATTCTCCCTTCCTCCCACTGCTGCTTTCTTGATTCACCTTCCCATCTGGGCTCCAGTGAACTTACAACTTTATCTGAGGTTATCCCATACCCCGTAATGCCCTTCTGGTTCTTTCCTCCACTTCCTCCTCATCTTCCCCTCATCTCTTCCCCTCCCCCTCTTCTTTTCAAGGAAGCTTCTATGGGCTCTATTCTCTGGAGATTCTTGCCCTGGTGTCTGGTTTTTCCTTTATCCAATTTAATGCAACTAAGCTGTCAGAATCGAATCATTATATTCAGGCTCACAGCACTCAGCAGGCAGCAGAGTAAAAGCTATCACCAGGAAAATGAGGCTGCGCAACAGCACTGATGTTCAGGGATGCATGTGGGGAAAGAGATGGCTTCCCAAGTGTCATTGGCACCTCCTCTTTTATTTACATCCAATCTGTTCTATCTTACCACCTAAATATGCTCGCTCCCTCCATCTCCACTCTCAGGACTCAGTTTAGAGCAGGAGCTCTAGCTCTAGTTCAGGGACAAGCCACATCCTATGCAAGGCCCCAAGTTTGATTCCCAGCGTGTTAGTACCTCACACATACTCAGGAGTGCACACGGGGGGTGGGGGGCAGGGAGATGCTTATTGTAGTTTATCTATCACTTGGCTTTTCTCTTTCTCCTCTTTGTACCAAAACTCACTTCATAGCCAATGGCCAACATAGAAAACATCATCTATTGCTGACTATTGCACACAAAGCTTCCAGCCTCGTGCATCACATCATTTCAGTCTTCTACAAATCCAGGAGAAGAGATAATTCCCTCCATTTTACAGGTAAGGAAAACTAGGCTGACAGGAGTTTAATAGCTTGTTCAAGGCACGGAAGCTAGGTTTAAATCCAATTCTCATTTCAAAATCCACCTCTTGATGACCATCTTTGCCATTCATCTCATGCCTCTACACAAATACAGCTCAAAATCTGGGCTACAAGGAAAATAATCCTCTTCCCTAGACTCACACCCTAAAGTCTTCTATCCACACTGTGTTTCCTGGCCTCTCTCTCTCTCCTTGTGGTCTACACCAGGGGTTGACAAACTGCACCCCACAGACCATAGCTTGGACTAAGAATTTTCCACATTTCTATGTTTAAAAGAGAATTCCGGGGAACAATTTTATGACATATGAAATGCAAGTTTCAATTTCCAAGCAGTCTTACCAAAATTCCAGATTCCATTTCTTCTTATTAGTATGGCTAACTTCACATCATAACAAAAACAGAATCCTTATGACAGACTATGTGGCTCACAAAGCCATAAATATTTAAGATTTACAGAAAAAAAGTTTACCTGTACTCCTCAAAAGATGTGGGGTCCCCTCTACGTTTTTTAAATTATAGGAATGCAAAGCTGGGGGAATGGAAATGAAACCCATTCCCTGAACTTGGGTAGGGGGTGCGGTGAGGTCCTGGGAGGATCCCAGGTTTCTATGGGACCCGACAATGCCAAGATGGCAGCACAAGCTTGATTAATACCAGCCACTCAGTTCCTTTATGTTTTCAAAGCTCACTGGAGATCTGAGATAACTTCCTTAAGCATCTAAGACTCGTAGAAAGCAGTCACAGGTTTCAAACGTAAGAGTCAGATTAGTATCTATCTGCACAAAACTCAAGTCCAAGTAGATCAAAGACCTCAACATAAAATCTGATACACTGGACCTGATAGAAGGGAAAGTGGGGAATAGCCTGGAACACACTGGAACAGGAGACAACTTCCTGAACAAAACACCAATAATGCAGGCACTAATAACAACAATCAATAAATGGGACCTCGTGAAACTAAAAAGCTTCTGTAAGTCAAAGGACACTGTCTTGGGGAAATAAATCTTCATCAACCCTACATTTCACAGAGGACTGTTATCCACAATAGACAAAGAATTTAAGAAACTAGACATACAACAAATTATCCAATTAAAAATGGGGTATAGATCTAAACAAAATTCTCAACAGAGGATTCTCAAATGGCCAGGGAATGCTTAAAAGAATGTTTAACCTCCTTAGCCATCAAGGAAATATGAACCAAAATGACTCTGAGACTCCATCTTACATGTCAGAACAGCTAATATCAGAAACACACGTGACAACTCATGCTGGAGAGGATGTTGAGCAAGGGGAACACTCCTTCATTGTTGGTGGAAGTGCAGACTTATAGAACCACTTTGGAAGTCAGTGTGGTGGTTTCTCGAAAAATTGGGAACTAATGTACCTCAAGATCCAGCTATACTATTACTGGGCATGTATTTAATGGACACTCCATCCTACCACAAGGATATTACCTCAACTATGTTCATAACAGCTTTATTTTGTAATAGCCAGAACCTGGAAACAACCTAGATGCCCATCATACAAAGAATGGATAAAGAAAATGTGGTACATTTACATAATGAAGTATTACTCAACTGTTAGAAATAATGACATTATGAAATTTGTAGGCGAATGGATAGAACTAGAAAGATCATCCTGAGTGAGGTAACCCAGATCCAGAAAGACAAACATGGCATGTACTCACTCATAAGTGGATATTAGCTGTAAAGGATAAATAAAGATAAGGAACAAGGAGGGCTCAAGGGGAGACTCACGAATCTCACTGTAAAGGGGAAAGAGAATAGATATAGAGGGTGGATGGGAAAAGAAACCTAGATGGAGGGTGGGGATGGGAACAGGAGGGATCAGGTGCGGGGGGATGGAGGGAGAGAGTACTGAAAGAGAAAAACGGAATCTGGGTGTGGGGTGGGAGGCATTCCTGGAGCAAGCTAGAAACCTAGTACAATGGAAATTCTCAAGACTCTATGAGGGTGACCCTACCTAAGATTCCTAACTAGGAGGGAAAACTAAACTGAATGCTGAGAGAAGGAAGAAGGAGTCAGTAAGATACCATGTAGCCACCGAAGAAGACAAATGCTCTGGAACCTTGCTGGTAAATCACGAGCCTCGGGGTAAACTATAAAATAACAGGAATGCGTTAATTTAAGATATAAGAGCTAACTAATAAGAAACATGAGGCCAAGAAGTGTTGTAATAATATAGTTTCTGTGTGGTTATTTTGGTTCTGGGCAGCCAGGAATGAACGAGCAGCCTACACCAACAACGATGGATAGGGGGAGCAGAGGGGAGGAGGGAAAATTGGAGGAAAGCAGGAAGGGGAAACTGTGGTTAGCATGCAGACAAATAAAATTAAAAAAAAAATAGATGGCAGGGTCTACTTTGTGTTCATTGCGCTAGAATGCCTTCCCAGAAAACAGAAGATCATCGAAACCTAATGTCTAATTAGGATTCTAGGTACTCTTGGAATCCTCAGAAACAGCCTACATCAAATACAAGATCAGATTTAGTGGATTTTTTTCATATTCTAAGCATCACTAAACACAGCTTATTTAACTTTCATAATAATTTAGACAAAGAACTATATCCCATATTTTTATAAATTATAAAATAGTACTTAGATAACTCAGATTTATTACACTATGCCATGGAGATTTATAGATTACCTCCCTGGAGATGCAAAACTGTAACCTTTTTTCTCCATATCTGATTCAACCTTGGAAACAAATCCTCATCATCTGCTCCTAATTAAATCATTTCAAGATGACTCAGTCTCTTCAGTTACAAAATGTGGTCACAAAGGTGTTCAACTTTGTCAGCATGGAAATACAAACTAAAACCAGAAAGTGGTGTCATCACACCATGCAATAAAAATGAAGTTATACCACACAAAGATGTGAGGTAACTAAAATTTATGTACTACTGGCAGGAGCAGAAATCGCTGGAATTAGAAAACTGCTTGCTATCTAAATCAACATGCTAGAGCTGGCTTATATTTTTAGAATCTGGGGAATCAGCTGACATCTCACTAATATTATGAAATTGGAAGAAAATGAGAACAACTGACAGAAACAGCAGTGACCTAAGAGCCAGCATAGCGTGGGGCACTGTATGTCAGAGCTCTACATGGACATGTCCTATAACCTAGCAAATCCATGCCTAGCAAATGTCCAGGAGAAATGCCTACATAAGAGGCCGGGGAGATAACTACTGGATACAAGCACCTGCGGTTAAGTCTGATGACCTGAGTTCAATCCCCAGGACCCACAGAGTCAAAAGAAGGCATCAACTCCTGACCTCTACACATGTGCATGCACACAAACACACACACACACACACACACACACACACAGAAGTAAAAGTGTAATTAAAATGTTTTGGAAATGTCTACATACATTCACTAAAAGCCACAGGTAAGCAATGTTCCTAGCAGCACTAACTATGATAGCTTCAACCTAGAAACTCAAATATTTATAAACAGAATAAACCGCCATGCTCTTTCAATAGAATAGTATGCAGCGAGAAGAAACACTGCTACACAAAATTACCTAGATGAGTCTCTTGATCCAACAATGGAATGAAGAGTCAAAACTGAGAGGCTCTGGGCTATTCCATGAATATCTAGCTCAAATCAGCCCAAATTCCTCTCCAGTGTGAGAAAAAGGGAAGTGGTTACCCATAGGAAGAGCCAGGGTATGGGAAGCACAAGTCCCTTTAGTTCCATCCAAGTGCTACATAACAGTGTTCAGTAGGTGAAAATTCGCCAACAAAATGCATCAAGAAAGGGAAAAAAGAGCTTTGATTTCCTATCTTCTCCAACAACTAGGAATGAGGATCAAACCATGAGACTGTAACTTGGAAAGAGAACGGAAGAAACTCTTTAGCGACTGGGGATACAGCTTGGTCAGTAAAGTCCTTGCCACACAAGCATGAAGACTGAGTTCGGATCTCCAGCACCATGGAAAACATTAGTGTTAGGGGTGGGAGGTCAGAAAGAGGAGTTCACTGACCAGCAAGCCAGCACAACTGATGAGCTCACATCGTCTCAAACACGGAGTTCTAGCATACACATACACAAATAAAAACCTTCTTAAAGAAAGTATGGCCTTGAGGTTAAGTAGTTTTTAAATATGACACCACCCCCACCCCCCAAAAAAAGTTGTGCAAAAAGAGGAAATGACTGAGGATATATGAGGTGGTCCGGGGCTTGCCTAACACTTACAAAGCCCTGGGTTCTATGCCCAGCATCACCCAAAAAGTGGGATGGAGATGATTCAGGTCTCTGCTGACAGGCACTGCTAAGAGGAGAAAGGCAGTTCTATATTCAAGGAAATTGGAAACATGTATCTAACAAAGGAGCTGTGTCTAAAATGCATTTTCCTAGGCTGGAAAAGAAACTCAGGACTTTATATGATGCTGTTACTAGGCAAGACTGAGTTACGGTACAAAGGGCTTCTATAATGGCACTTTTTTATGGACATTGGGAATTTTATTAACCACACCGCTTATTTTCCCACTTTTTTTTTTAACTGATACTCTAAGCATTTTCTAATAATGATGAGGATAAGGATGGGGCTACTCTACAAAGTACTGTGAGAATATATAAGTCCGTCATGAAGAATCCCATGTTTCATGCAATGAAACAATACTTCACATTTGCTTCTAAGAGCTAAAAATCTAAAAAAAAAAAAAAAAAAAAAAAAAAAACCTTGCTGAAAACAACTGGGGGATGAGTTTGTATATTACAAAGTACCCGAAGACAGAATACAATGCAATCATAAAAAGTTAAGCCATAGAATAATATTTATTGATATGGGAAAATGTTAACAATATACTTCTATATGAAATGTATAGGATAAAAAACAGTATATAGACCTTAATACCATTTTTATGGAAATAAAAATAACCATATATACAAAACCATGCATAAGAAAAAAATAAGAACTAAATACACCATTTATGGTTATCTCTTTAGTGAACTGGATGTGGTTAAAGCTTTCCCAATACACTGAACCTGCCCTGCACACAGTATCTGCTTCATCTGTTCTGTGATTGGTTTTAACTAATTTCCTCTCAGCAGCCTGTATCGAGGCACACAAATACCTCCTTATGCAGCTAATGCTATCTATGCCCATCAAAGTAGATGCTACCTTTATATTGGCATGGGAAGACCATTTTAACTAAAATAATATAGAGAACACCACAGTAGATGCCTGGCTATAAAAAGGTATTATTTGGAGAACTAGAAAATTCTCTACAAATGATTTTTCTCTATTTTAATAGAGAAAAATATGTTATCATTATTTTGTATTGATGGTAAGTGTGAACCATGTATTTTCAGGGGTTAGAACTGAGGAATTTGGGATATCTGCTCCCATCTGAAGAGAAGAAGGCTAAGGAGCTCAACCCACAAAACACTGTTAGTAATCTTACAAAATTAAGAAAACAACATTTTTTAAGTGAAGGAAAATGAGGTCAGAGATATAAAAAATGTTTTGTCTTCTGTAAACACTAATGCATTTTAGACAAAACACCAGGGAAGAAACTCAAAACCAGAATGCTGGAAAAATTACTCCTTCAGCCTGCAGCATAAATCTTAGTGCTTTTATCGCTTTCCACATGTCTGAAATGTCAAGACTGTGAAATTATCTTTAGCAAATAATGTTTAACTTCCGTAAGTTAATACATAGGATATACTCAGCATTTCATGGAAACAGAGGTTAAGTGCTCCAAATACACACATATAGGTCATCCTATAATTCTCGATAACTTACAACATGAAATAATGTTGAAAATAAGACTTCTGTCTCAGAACCCACTCTAGTGTACAGCTGGGTCCTGGATTCCTATTTAAAATACCAAGTGAGGGTGTGGATCTTTCAGGGTTGAAGGGTAAAGAAAAACATCTGCCCAACCTGACACGCTCCACGTTCCAGTACCATCCCAAAGCTGCTTCCTAACTTCTTATCCCATTCTTGGGAGTGAAGTCAAACAAGCCTGTAATCACTTGATCAACTTAGTAATTGTTGGCATCATGTCTGAAAGATAACAGCGCACCACTTACCTACATCTCAAAGGGAAACTCCCAGTCTTTTTCCTTACAAGTAACATGCAAGTGAAAAAAATTAAAGAAATAAAACACTTTTCAAAAGGGAGATTTGCCAAGAATTTGTAGACAAAAACTTTTTTTCTAATGAAAACATCTGTCCCTCCACCTCTCAGCAAAAACCACAGAACTAAAAGAGTCGAGCAAGTGTGCATCAAACTAGTCCAGTTCTCAGCCCGCATCAGTGGCATTCTGCCACCTCTACCTTATTCTCTCAGCATCCCTACGTCGGGCACAGCACAGGGAAGAGCACACAGAAGGGGCTTCCAGGTTGTCCAGCAACACTGTAATAGGTCATCAACACACTTGCGGAATGCAAGAGCCCCAGAGCCTTGGTTCACTATGCTCCACTACAGAAATTATAACAAAAGGCAGAAACTAAAAAAATCACTTTTTAAAATTTTACAAACTGTTGCGACCAATTTGCAACAATACTGAGGAATAACACTTGGCACATAATCACAGGTGAATACTTCTGGATGTCACTTCATCTGTCACTCATGATAAACACTTGGCACATAATCACAAATGAATACTTCTGGATTTTTACTTAATCTATTACTCCATGATGAACACTACAAAATGAAACGTGACAAGCTTGTGAAATCACAAGGAAAAGACTCTCCAAGATGTCAGTCTTCAACAAGCTCCCACTCTAATAAGCTACAGGGAGCGCTAAAGCATGTTTACGCAACAGTATGGGAATTTCTACCACAAGAAACCAGGCATTAATGGTCATTTGAAGTCATGTCTCCCCGCTAAACGAAGGCACCTGACAAACTGAAATGGACAGTCAGCTCGGGTACACCTCCGAGTTATAGGGAATGGTAATTAAGCTTGTGTCAGTTCTTCTGCACAAGCCTGACACACACGGGAATAGATCCTAAATTCTCTATTTCCGGCAAATGATAGAACCAAAGAAGGAAACGTAGTATGCTGCTGTCCACGATGGTGGCTGACTCGAGCTATCCAGCGTGTCAGCTTTGCGTGTTCATTAACCACTGTGGAATGTGTACATATGACTCGAAAATTAACCTTTTATACAGTTTCAAGTATTAATGCTCACTCCTCTTCTTGTCTTTCTTTACTTTCTTCTTTCCCAAACTCTTAGAAGACTCCTCCTGGAAAAGAAAGCAGTCAATGCAGCACCATGTAGCTGGTCTAAATGGTAAATCCTAAGTACTTTTAAAGGCACCAGGATTGTGCCTGAAGACACTTTGGCTTATAGTCCACTATAATATTTCCATCTATCGCCATTCTCCCAAGTCTAAATAGTTATGAATATATGTAATGTATAAGCAAAACAAACTCAACATATAAAGAACACATCTACATACATGTCAGGGAAGCACATACTCTGAAACCAACACAGGATTTGGGGACTTTACATCTACTCTCAGTGTGAGAGCTCACAGCTCTCTGGACCTCAGATAGTATTTAAAGGGCTTTCAGCTTTTTCTACTACAAACTCTACAGACCAGACATATAAAATTAGATTCTCCCATATTCTGACTAAAGTCTAGGTCTTCAGCTTCCTAGTTCAATAGCTTTACCAATACAATGTTAATATTTTCACCCATCCTTAATTTTCCTTTTGTCGTTCACACTGACAGCAAGCTCTAACCACAGCACCAACAGCCACTTACAGGTGAACTTGTGAAGTTCTTCTCTACCAGTATATTCCTGGCACAGTTGTTGATGTGTTTGAAACGATCGGGTCCTAGCAGAATTCCTCCATACCAACGGGACACCACCACCATGACATTCTTCACGTTCAAAATCTGTTGTTTTCAGAAGCATAATGACACATAAATAGATATGTACACATGTGAGTTGAAAGAATGAAATAACCACCAGGTGGTGGTGCACGCCTTTACTCCCAGAACATGGGAGGCAGAGGCAGGCCAGGCGGAGCTCACTGAGTCTGAGGCGAGCCTGATTATAAAGTGAGTTCCAGGACAGACAGGACTGTTGCACAGAGAAACCTTGTTTCGAAAAAAACAAAAAACAAACAAACAAAAGAATGAAATACCTGATATATAAAGCAGCATGCACTTAGTAGTTTCTAACAACTCTGGGATGAAAAGTTAGGACAAAGGAAATTTGGTAGGGCAATACAGTGTTCTATAATCTCAAACTGTTAACTTTAGAAACATCAGTCAGAGGGAAAACCATGAAGGCAGGACTTCCATTTTATTGACTGTTACCCAGAAAGCTATGGTTTGTTTTTGTTTTGTTTTGTTTTTACCAGAAACATAAGCAAAAACAAACAAAAACCTGAACCAACTACCAAATAGAAGAGGACCTGTGACACGTGACAAGTGTGGCCTTTGAAATGAAGCCACCAATGTTCACATCTGATACACAACAAAGCTCCTGCTCAAGAGAAAGGCCTCATTAGAAAGCAAACTCCACATACAGGAATAAAAGAGAGCGCAGTGACTACTGAGGAAAAAGAATCCACTCTTCAAGCTAATGTACACTCTGCGATCACCAGATGCGTGAAGGAAACAGCAGGATGGAAGAGAAATGATGAGATACACAAACTAAAAGGGACCTGGAAAAACTTAAGGCTAAAACAGTTCAATAAAGGAACTTAGATGAATGCATACAGACAAAATTTAAAAGCTACTTTCTCTGTAAAAACTGAACAAGAATCCTATGAAAACCAGGAAAAAAGTTAACACAGGAGCTGGAGAGATAGGTCAGTCATTAAGAGCACTTGCTGTTCTTGCAAGGACACAGGTTCAATTCCCAGCACCCACATAACAGTTCAATCATCTGAAACTCCAGTTCCAGGGGAGCCAATGTCATCTTCTGGCCTCTGTAGGTACTGCATGCACATGGTACACAGACATAATGCATACAAACATCCATATACATAAATTTTTTTTTTTTTTTTTTGGTTTTTCGAGACAGGGTTTCTCTGTGGTTTTGGAGCCTGTCCTGGAACTAGCTCTTGTAGACCAGGCTGGTCTCGAACTCACAGAGATCCACCTGCCTCTGCCTCCCGAGTGCTGGGATTAAAGGCGTGCGCCACCACCGCCCAGCCTCATAAAATATTTTTTTTAGAAAGGAGAAGCTATTTTAATAAGGAAGAAAATATTGCTTAAGAAAATTAAATGCAAGATTGTTAAAAATACACAAACTTTGTGCCAGGCAGTGGTGGCACACACCTTTAATCCCAGCATGCAGGTGGATCATTGTAAGTTCAAGGCCAGCCTGGTCTACAGAGTGAGTTCCAGGACAGCCAGACCTACACAGAGAAGCCCTGTTTACAAAAACTAAAAACAAAACAAAACAAACAACCTTTGGAAGACAGCCAAAAAAATGGCTCAGTCAATAAAAAGAGAACAGCAATTTAATTTTTAACAATGAAACATCCTTCATCTACCCCATGTTTTAGTAACCGACTAACAGGAAGTTTCACAAAGACAGAAGAGAAGAGACGCAGGGAAGCCACTGCAAGGAAACAAGGAGCAGTTTCCCACAGATGCAGACAATCTTGTATTTTTTCCTAGAATACACTTGGTATTAACTGTTGGCACTCTGACTCAATCCAGTGGTGAAGACTGCTCCTCAATCAATGTTTATGACCAGTACCACACATCATTCTTCCTAAGTGGAGCTCTGGTCTGTTGGAAGACTCTAAGGTCTGTAAGTGCACATTCAGAGTTGAGCTCTACACTGACCTCCATGAGATGAAGAAGACGGCCCCCAGCAGCTGTTTCTCCATCATCCTCGCAGTCCTGTAAGAAGGTCTGCTTGTCCTCACAGTATATCCTAAAATATACAGAGAGGGCTATACTTGGAACCATCAAAGTATAATAAATATGTCATACAAATGTTAGTCCTCGATATGACCACCTCAGAAATTAACATATTTATCTTAAAATCCTTCTTGAACTCTGTCTGAGGCATTCTTGTGGCTGGCTGGGCACATAAGCTCATCTTCACGATGGGGACACTAGGACCCCGCGGTTTCCCCTTTTTACTAAAGTGCTGTTTTTGTGGGAATTTACACCTGCAATTTCCTGAAAGCTGTGAGTTAATGCAGAGCCGTGACAGAAAGCCGGCCACAGAAAATATACTACATCAAGGCATTATACAACAGGATCTGCAAAGGGATATGCAAGAAATAGGAAGCACACTCCTGTCTTCAAAGAGCCCACGACAGAATGAAAAAATGGAGATGAAGCCAGCATACGTGAATGCTTCATTTTCTTCCTCTCATTTCATCCAGCTATCAAGTTTTAATATATTGCTGGAAATAGCAGTAAGTGACTGTGACCCCAACACTTAGAGGGTAGAAGTGGGACCAGTTTAACACCCAATAAAGCAAGTTGGAGGTCAGCCTGGGCTATATGAGACCCTACCCAAGCAAACAAACAAAAAAATAAATAAGCAAGCAAGTAAGCAAACAAAAAGAACTACATTAAATTTCTATCTAGATACTGTTCAGGGGACACACATTCATATGCATGTAAATCTTTTTTTTTTTTTTTTTTTTTTTTAAGATGTGAAGCAACTAATAGGAAAAACTCTCTTATGCAAACTGAATCTTTTGAATTTAAAGTCTGGCTAACCTAGACTTTATAAACATTCAACTGAACTTTAAATTTATACTAACTCCATATATCTATATTCTGTTTTACTTTAGGGCTAAACTACATCTTTAACTCTTATTATTTGGTATATTTTCAAATGTTCTTTATGTCTTCGCAAATCAGCAACACTTGCACTCAAAACCCCAAAAGCTCTCAACTCATTATTTATAGGAGTATAAATGGATTTAAAAATAACCTTTGGGAAAATTTGAAATATATATCAAGTTTCAGAAGTATTCATACTTTTTGATAATTCTACTATAAAATCATTTTCTTCCTTTTAATTATATCTGCACTTCATTTTTTAAAAAGATGAGGAGCTGGAAGGCAAGCACCTTACCAGCTCATTACAAGCATGAGGCCCTAAGTCTGCAACCCCAGCACCCACGGAAAGGTCTGGGGGGCAATGTGTCCCTGTAGCCCTGCACTGAGGCACAAAGGCCAGGGGGTGAGGATGTACTGGCCAGTTAGTCTAGCCAAACTAGTGAGGCAGAGAGCAATGGAGGACAACACCCAGCAGTGATCTCTGGCCTCCACTCAGAAAAGCATGTCTCCCCACACATGCGCACACAAAGGAGAAGTGACAGAGCTACTCTGCAGAAATAATCTAATTCATGTTCAAAACATGTCTGCCAGACTTGCTTCACAATAGTGAAAATCAGATAAAGTACAATGAAAAAGAAACAGCAAAATAAATTGAGGTGTAGAACCCAAAGACATTGAAACAGTTTTTAATCAAGTAAATATAGAAAATATTTTTATCAAATTAAAAATAGAGGACACAAGTTATAGTACTGAAAAGAGTTGGCATCTCACAGAAAAGACAACACACACCAAACACTAGCAAAGGCAGTTAGCAGAAGCCGTGCCCTCCTTCTGTCTCTCTTCCTGCAGTGTGTAAATATTTCACAGGTCTACTAGTATAATAAAAAACAGCTACATTTCAAAATCATGCATAATTTCCCGAGAACTGTGTATGAATTGCATAGTCTAAAGACTGACAGCCACTTACCTATAGGCATAGATATTGTGGGTGGCACTGGCTATTTTCTTGTTTTCATACAACTTGGCAAGAACCATTTTCACCTTTTAAAAAAAAAAGCAGTGATATAAACAAATATGACTTTTATTTGCTCTCTAAATGCTAGAAAATTAGAATTAAAAGTGATTTCATATAAACCTTATACCAAAACAGTTCCTTAAAGGGTCCACTGAGTTCTGAAGTGATCTAATAGGGCAGACACTTCCTGAGCACTAATAACCAACAGATGTTTTAGTCTGTGTGTCTAAGGCACAATATATGAGAATGTGTTCCTCAGGTAGAGAACTTTTCATGTAAACGCAAGCATTTCCAGAAGCTAGCTCTGAAATTTCCTCAGTGTGCCCACGCTTATGATAGGTGTACAGTACAGCATGCTCCCAATGTGATAAAAATCACAACTTTCTCTAGGAATCAAGCATGCTTCACAGAGGAGTCCTGAGCCAGCCCTTGGAAGTGACAGTCCTTCTGCATCAAAATGCAAAGGAGAAGGAGCATAAGGAAGAAATTCACTCAGAGGACAAATGCAAGGAATAGGAGGATTGGATAAATAACTAAATAACAATTAAAAAATGCAAAACAAAATTTCCAAATCAACAAGAGATATATTTCCACATAAATGTAAAATTAATGAACATGAGTGAGTATGTGCTATGAATGTCTACCCAAGACTCAGCATTAACTGGTATCTGGATTTCCTGTCAACCCTGAAAGGAGTAAGAAGAGAGGCTGAGGAAATGCTGCATGCAGCTCCTTAAGAATCTGAAGAAGACAGAGGCAGGCGGATCTCTGGGAGTTCGAGGCCAGCCTGGTCTACAAGAGCTAGTTCCGGGACAGGCACCAAAGCTACAGAGAAACCCTGCCTCGAAAAATAAAAATTTAAAAAAAAAAAGAATCTGAAGAAGAGGCGAGAAGCACCATTAATGGTACATTAGGAATTAAACAAATGGCTAGAGTTTAGATTTTTCCCTTGCAATGGAAATCAGCAAAGATTCTGTGAAAAGGAGGCTGGGTGGAAAAGAGAGTGAGATGCAGTCAGATTGCCACAAACTCATGAGAAATCCTGAAAACCACTTGAGATGAACTCAGAGAGGCCAAGTCTAACATACACTGTGCACTTGCTGTCATCAGTTACCACTTTCAAGTCGCAGGCTCGGGATCAATACAGTAGGGTAGGCAACCGTCTTAAAGACAATCTCAGCTCACAGTCTAAAGGTCTGTGACGAGAAGAGGGTCCAGGATGGCAAATTCATTAGAGTGTGTGAGAAGGAACCTGAGGAATATGAGCAAAGCCAGGGACAAGAGATCATCAGTCAGCTGAGTGGAAAAGCAGTCCTCCTGAGCACACATCTAGGCAGAAGAAATGTCCCCTCCCAGACACTGAGAGTAAAGTTCTTGTAAAAAGAACTCTATTCCTAAGAGTCAATGCTTCAGAGGTGCTTAGAGGGCTGGGGGAATAGGGCACTGGCATAGAGATGTGAGGTTCTGGGTCTGCAAAGAAAAGAAAAGGGGTGGAGGCCAGAGTAGAAACAGAGTCCAAAGGAAGGAGCTACCCCTGGAGGGTGAGCAATGGACTGCATTTTTTCCTGTTGTTTGCGGTTTATGTAAAATTGGAACTGCCTTGCCCATCAGAACAGTTAAATTTCTGCTAGATCATAAAGACAGGCCCTGCTAAAAAGAAGAAGAGAGACAAGGACCTACAGACAGAGGTTTTGAAGAATGAGTTGTCATTTACATCCTTTGGTAGGAATAAAGTCGACTAACACCAAGAAGACATGTGGAAGACTGGACTTGGCATATGGGCCCAAATGCTCTCCCTCATCAGGCAACAGTAAAAAAGACTTAGCTTCACATATTCAGTAGAACAAATAATTCTTTTTGACCAGCTAGTAAGCATCATGAATTTCTATAGTAACACAAGTTTTTCTTAAAGATTAAGAAAGGATTTTCATAAAGAATAAGATCTAATCAGAATTTAAATACAGCTCTAACGTTGGTGCTCAGTGGTAAAATGCTTATCTAGAATAGAAATGACCTAGTTTAATCCTCAGCAAAAAAGCAAAATTTAAATACAATTTTAAAAGCAAAAACAAGCAAATCTCTCATGGTCACAGAAATCTGGGAGTGGAAAAACAAGTAAATGATATTTTTCTTATGTGAAGTCGTAAGAGTGAGAAGAAAGGTGTCAATGTAAAACCATTACTAGGACCACACTGGTGGAAGAGGAAGGCGGGTAGGACACAGTCACGCACCTGCTTAGGACAGACTACGGGGGCCACATGTGCCTGAAAAGTGCTCCTTCGGTCTGTAATAGGAACGCCATGATCAACTGGAGGCAATTCTTCTATTTCTATAAAGTCAAAGAATTAATTTACCTTTTAAAAAATAAGCTATAAAGGAAAAGAACTGGGATGTAAAGAATATTATATGGAAAAGCTAAGCAAAAGCAGCATGAATAATCACCTACCAAAATTAAACTTTTAGTAAAATGTTCATAAATGTATTGTATGTAAGAGAAAAATAAATGATTTTCACTGTCATTGCTACAAATCCAGGACTCAAATACTGGACTGCTGTACCAAACTGAGACAGCATCTAGTTTCTAAGAGAGTGGAGGGCTCCTCAGACCAAAGATAGACAAATGTTTACACCACAACTTGTTTCTCCATGTAGACCAACCTCTTGGACTGGGAAATCCCTGACTGGCTTTATATTGTGTGGCTGTAATATGTTTTCTAATAGAACTGCTCCTATGTCACATAATGGAATTTAACACAAAAATACTATATCCAGACAGTATCCCACAAAAGTGCAATGATTTTCAGCTGTTCTACCTTTTCAACAAGTTTAAGAATCACTATAAATGAACTATGGTAAAGACCCTAACTGTCTTGGCTGCTGCTAACCAAAAGGGAAGGGAACACATTTCAACGTCTACGAGAAAACAAGCAAGCACTCCCTCACACATTAACCTTTCCCGTTTCTAGGTCTCTCTAGAAGTATCTCCTCCAGAAGAACTAGTTAGAAACAGCGTACCTGGTGCATGTTCACTGATGTTGAAGTCTAATGTTTGAACTGCATTTTCTCGCTGATACTCTACATTTTCACATTCAACATCTTCCTCTTCAGTTTTTTTCTTTACATCTGGGCCTACATGAATATGAGACATTATGATTGATCCATGAAACTAAAAAGAAATTACACCTACCAAAATCATTGAAATCCTAGCACTTGGAAGTCAGACAGAGGCAGGCGGATCTTGGTTAGATCCAGGCCAGCCTGGTCTACATAACAAGTTCCAGGTCAGCCAGGGCTATATAGTGAGACCTGTCTAAAAAAAGAAAAGAAGCAAAAATTGGATCCTGACCTCTATACACCATTCTTCAACAGAAGAAAACATGATTTTTCTTACAACAGAATTCTAAGAAATAAATAAATGAAGGATATGAGGGTCTTTTTAGCCATGAGATAAAAATCAGAGTGATTTTTGATAAGACTACTGATGGGTACTAAGACTTGTGTGCTTTCAAGAAAGGACAGGAAGGGAAGGAGAGTAGCTCAGGGGCAGGGTACTCCCTGCATGGCACACCCCTGCTTCAATCCCCAGTACAGAAAGAAGAAAAGGAAGCACCTCAGCGGGGCCTTAGGGAACATTCCCCCAAAACTATAGTCTTAGAAGAAGGAAGCAAGGATATTATGTGAGCTTGGGAATTTGAGGCCAACCTGGGTACTGGGCAACATAGCAAAGCCCTATTTTTCCCACCAATAAATAAGTAAATTAAATGAATAAATCCACCTCTCCCCACACAAAAGGAAAGAAATTAACTACCATGATTAATTTTACATGTTAACTTAGCAAGGCCCTAATGTGGATATCTTTGAACAAACACTATTACTGATGTTTCTATGAGGTCATGTTCTGGATGGGATCGACATTTACAGCCACCAGCTCTTTTTCCCATCACAATGGAGCCTCATCCACGCTAAGGGAAAAGGCTGACCTCCATAGGATACTCTCCCAGCAGACTACCTTTGGACATAAACTGCAACATTAAATTACACTGTGCTGCTCCTCGCTAATTCCAAACTTGCCATCCTCATACCTGTACAAGCCAATCCCTCAAAATAAAGCTCTATATGCATACAAGTATGGGGTTTGCTTTTCTGGAGAAGCCCAACATACTAACTTTATGGTGACGACAATTGGTGGATACCACTTTAAGCAAAGGATCAAGGTAAACATTAGTAGTCAGGAGACAAACTGATCTCATGAACTTCCTGGTGTGGTGTCATGTGCTGTAAAGCACTTAGTAAGCAAACTGAAGTCAGAAACTTCTCAGTGTGCTGCATGTAAAAGATACAGTATCATTTCTAGGTGCTCTCACCAGAAACAGCTCACTCCAGTCACAAGCTGACAAGACCAAACCATCAGCATTCCATAAAATAAGTGGTCAGAAAATTCAGAAGTGTCAAGGCTATATAAGTTAACAAAAGGGACCGGAGAGGGACTCAGTCATTAAAGTGCTTACCACACAAGCAAGAGGACCTGAATTCTGTCCCTAGAGTCCTTCCCACTGATGCAGAGGCAGAAGCAGGAAGACCCGTGAGGCTCACTGAGTAGCCAGCCTAACCCAATTGGGGTGCTCCAAGCCAATGAGAGTCTATTTCAGGAGGCAGAATGCCATTTCTGCAGATAACATCCAACACTGTCCTCTGGCTCCATGTGCGCACAAACATGCACCTGTGCACACATGCGCGCACACACACACACACATACACACATATGGACATATGCTCAGACATTTGTTTAGAAAGTCCAGGGGGTGGTGGCATATGCCTTTAATCCTAGCACTCAGGAAGCAAAGGCAGGTGGATCTCTGTGAGTTCGAGGCCAGCCTGGTCAACAGTGTGAGTTCCAGGACTGGCTCCATAGATATTAAAAATTCCTGTCTCAAAACAGGAAAGAAAGAAAGAAAGAAAGAAAGAAAGAAAGAAAGAAAGAAAGAAAGAAAGAAAGAAAGAAAGAAAGAAAGAAAGAAAGAAAGAAAGAAAGAAAGAAAGAAAGAAAGAAAGAAAGAAAAAGTTAAGGAAAGATCAAGGAGCGGATTACAGAATAGAAGAGACCAAACTAATAAACAAATGGAGTGCAGAATCCTGGACAAGGTCCTATAGCAAACGAAAAGATGTCAGTGGTAAAACTCGTGAAGCCTGGGTAAGCTCTTTAATGTGGTTGAAGTCCTGCTCCCTGGTAACTGTTCCGTTGTTACACAAGATGGTAAAGGGTCGGGTAAGGACGTGAAGAACCATGTTACTACTTCTATCACGTTCCGTAAGTTTAAAATAAGCTCTGATTTCTTTTAAAAATTTAAAAAGTTGTGTGATATACTTAAAAATTTAAAGATTTTACCGGGCGGTGGTGGGGCACGCCTTTAATCCCAGCACTCGGGAGGCAGAGGCAGGCGGATCTCTGGGAATTCGAGGCCAGCCTGGTCTACAAGAGCTAGTTCCAGGACAGGAACCAAAGCTACAGAGAAACCCTGTCTCGAAAAACCAAAAAAAAAAAAAAAAAAAAAAATTAAAGATTTTATTGTAGAAAAAAACAAAAATATACTGAAATAAAATGACTAACTACTTGACAAGTAGCTAGCTGCCTGGAGAAGACAGTTCTCAAGCTATGCCCAGGTCACTAACTCTTACCCTAATATAGTTCTTTAACACGGTTTTATGTTTGCTGTTTTTTTACTTTTACAAAAAATTAGAATAGAAAAAAATGGGTACAGGATTTGCTAGGTATATATTTGACCACTAAGCTACATTCCCAGTTCAAAAACATTTTAAAGAAAAAGACTCAAATGAAACTTTAAAATAAAGTTTTAAAGGACTTTCCAACACTAAACAGCTTCAGAATCTGAAGAGCCACAGCTGCGGAGGGCATGTCATTGCTGCAGGAGTGTAGCTTGCTGGAGCTCAGGGTTCTGAACGAGTGACACGCTCCACTCTCCAGCTAGCCCAACTCTCAAAGACAAACTGGCGAAATCGCGGGGTTTGACGACTGTTAGAGACTTACTCTTTGTCATTCATGCTCTGAGTGCTGTGAGATCAGAACATGGATTCAAAGTCAAAGAAAACACTTTAACAATGTTACAGAGATCGGTGTCTTTACGCCACTCTCTCCACTCCTCTCTGATTTTTAACAAAGCAGTAAAAAATATTTGCTTCTATAGAAAAATGGCAAAAAAAAAAAAAACCAAGTCATCTGGAAACACATACACTGCCATCAACTTTAACATACAACACAAATGGTTCTCTGCCAACAACCCTCATTTTGAAATTCTAAATATGTCACAGGGCTCTTTCCTAATTCTTCCCCCAACACTGAAAACAATTTTACCGGGGGTGACAATAGAAAGTGATTTAGAATACCAGGGTAAATGGAAACGGAGTTCTTTCTCTCCAAAGGCTGTGGTGGTGTCTGACAGCACAGTAGAGTGAAGGGGAAGGAAGCCCACGCTGTCACCTACCCAGAAGCTCAATAAAAGGCTGGCAATGCAGGATGGTTTCACACTCTAGGTAAAGGTTACTCCTTTACTCAGAAGGGTGAACAATTATGGTGTGTGAATTATATCTCATTTGAAAGCCTACTTTAAAATTAAATTCTATATCCTAATATTAGTCAAAAATACTTCTCAGAGTTATTTTCTGATGAATACTAGATTTGTTTAAGACTAATATCTAATTTATATGTCCAAATTTTGAGGAATTCTACTAAGATCATAATACCTTAATGATTCAAGAAGAATGTACTTTAGATTCAAGTTCTTTCTCCACAAAATTTTACATTCTAAAAGTATAATCTACAGAGACACTTTAGAGAAAGAAGCTGCTATAACTACATGAGTAAGTGAACTCTCAAGAGGAACTTCTTGTGATAGAGAATTCATAAACTTTGCAGGACATAGTGTCACTTGCCTTTAATCACAGCACACAAGGGGCAGAGACAGGCAAATTTTTGAGTTCGAGGCCAGCCTGGTCTACAGAGCACATTCTAGGGATACACACAGAGGGGGGGGGGAGGGAGGGGGGGAGGAAGAAGAAGAAGAAGAGGAGGAGGAGGAGGAGGAGGAGGAGGAGGAGGAGGAGGAGGAGGAGGAGGAGGAGGAGGAGGAGGAGGAGGAGGAGGAGAAGAAGAAGAAGAAGAAGAAGAAGAAGAAGAAGAAGAAGAAGAAGAAGAAGAAGAAGAAGAAGAAGAAGAAGAAGAAGAAGAAGAAGAATAGAGATTTTCAGGTGTAATTTCAATCATAACACCCATATGAAAATTTAACTACTCCAAATTAGAAGCAGACAAAGTCCACTCGTACTCTCACCTGGCTCTGCCGTCTGGGACTTCTGTATCAGAACATCTCTTATTTTCTCCACCCACAGATAAAGAATACTTTCACCAATATTCTGTCTAAACAAAATCCAAGGATAAAATTCATTATTTCAAAAACCATATCTCAAATCCAAAATATTTATTTACAATTATAAACCCAAGATATTATAATAAAATCTAACCATGTCTTTCCAAATACATGAAGTTTACCAAGATTTATGTCTGAGTAACATAATGCTGATATATTGTGTATATCAGCATTAAAGATTCCAAATGGCTCCAAAATTAATACACCTTACTTAAAACTAAATTAAGGAGAACATTCAAGGAAAGGAAAGAAGTGTCTAAATCTGAACTACACAAATGAGAAAGGTATAGACATGATTTGTTCCGATCCATGAGTGGTTTTAGGATTTGTATCCAATCACCACTAGCTTTACTCGACTCTTTGAACAATTCAATCTACTTGTTTGACACACAAATCCTTCAACAAGACGTATGTATATAGAATATATTGGGATTCTCTCAGGAATTTAGTTTAAGAGATCTAAAACACATGGAACTCAGCAGCTTTATATCCATAACACGTTTTTTGACAAACTAGTCTATTGCATAATTGATTCATTTTGGTTTCAAATACGTGAGTGCCTCAAATAATTAAATTCATCTCAAATCACTGAGAAAAAGAATAGGCTTTGAGCTTTGAAGTTAAATAAGACATCAATAAAATAAAGACCAAGTATCTTGTTTTTAGGGAGTGATGCTAACTCTGTTAGCTTTGGGGTGTGTTTAAAGAAATACCCAAACTATGTCATAGCAGCACCTTACTGCTTTCCTTCAACACTTCCCTCAAAATTATTATCCTCATCAGGAGCCATCACAGGAAACTTTCAAAACAATCCCTTTTCCAGACCATCCAACCCAGCCATCTCCCTGGAGCCTAGCTTCTGGCACTAAATCGGTCTTTGCTGCACCCCTTTGCAAGCTTTATTTGTCACGAGAACAGACAGCAACCGGAGGTTTGTAAAGACAGAGAACTTTAAATGGTATTCGCATCTCTCTTCTGTAGACAGTGCAAGATCCAATGGATTAAGTGTACACCAAGTCCCAAGGTCACTATATACAACAACACAGCTGATACTCAGAACTCTCCAAAGATAGCACCATGATTTCCCCCCTTATAGAGACAAGAAAACAAATTTACAGAGATCATTTAGCTAGTCCGCCAAATAAGAAGGCGTGAGCTGAAATAAGAACATAGAACCAAGGTTCAAAGCTCAAGTCAACTACATTTTGCTCCCCTATCAAACAGCTAATGATAAGGACACATCAACAGTCTATGGGATGAATTTGTATAAAACCCACAGGCACATACTGCTGAAGGTTTGTCTGTTCTGGGTCAATCTTCAAACTAGAAGGCTTAAACACAAGACTAAATGACCTTGGTGCATGGGAGCCCTCCCTATGTTAGAGCCTCCAGTATACAGGCTACATTGCATGAGGTTCTGGGACTACAGTAGGGAGCAGAATAATGTCAGCCCTTTCTTAGTGCTGGTAACCATTTTCTGTACAAAATCACAGCTTTATATAAAGATCTATCTCCCACTCTTATTCTGCTGAATTCCTCATCACCATCACCTAGTAATACCCACTATACACAGTAAGTGCCAAAATGCTTATTATCACAATTAACATCACTAGTCTCTTTGAAACTTAAAAATCATCCCTTTGTAAATATAAACTCACATTCAAATTTTATTCTTTAAAACAAGGTCTTAATGTGTGCAGCCCAAACTAGTCTGTATGTCTACTCACTATGGAGTCGAAGCTACCTGGAATCCACGCTCTTCCTATCTGTTTCTGTGCTGGGCTCACAGACTAGAGTCACCACATCAGACTCCTCATTCAGCATTTGAAAAAAAAATACCTTGGAAGAATTTGTACAATTAGTAATTTCCCACAACAACTCAATCTTCACTTCAGATGTCTCCTCCTCACAGGGCTCCCCAGGAAGGCACAGCGAGAGCATGTCTGCAGAGCTGTACAGCTGCTGCGCCCATGCACTGGCATTAAGACTGCAGTCTGAGAAGCCAGTGCAGAGGCACACTGGGCCAAGCAGAAATCATTCTCTACCACAGACCTCCAAAAGTCTACCAATAAAATACAGAAATATTTGTATTACAAGAATTACACTATATTTGTCTCCTCCTGCAACAAGAATCTACTTCTATCTTTTAACTATCCACTAGGAATTAGTGCGACTTATTTAAAAAAAAAAAAAAAAAACAAACAAACTGGTCTTCAAACTTTTGCCATTCATTGCTGTAATGAAAGCCTTTATAGAATCAGAAGCTGATTAAATTGAACATAGCTGAAAGCCTTGTCTACTAAGCCCCTGCAATCTTCCTCTTTGTTTAAGCTCTCTAGCTCATAGTAGGAAATTCTGCTTTCCCACACACTTGCTTCTTCAGAGGTCCAAAGCAACAGGGCTGATCAACAACAGATAGGAATCTACAAAACTGTGACCTGAAATAAACCTATTCTCTGTAAATTAGCACAAGAGTTTCACTTAAATGGTGCACAGCTAACAAACTAATACTGTGCGCAAAATAAAGCATATTACATGGATATCACTTAATCCTTACAATGATACCATCCTCATTCTATCAGTATAAAAATAAACACAAGGAAGCATGCTATTAAAAAGCTAATTCCAGAAGCTTGACCAAAACAGCCTAAACATAACCCAACAGGCTGCTGATATTATGCAGGTACACATTCATCCGTGTGTGTGTGTTACTGGGGATCAAATCTACTACCTCATAATTCTTCCCCCAACACTGAAAACAATTTTACCGGGGGTGACAATAGAAAGTGATTTAGAATACCAGGGTAAATGGAAACGGAGTTCTTTCTCTCCAAGGGCTGTGGTGGTGTCTGACAGCACAGTAGAGTGAAGGGGAAGGAAGCCCACGCTGTCACCTACCCAGAAGCTCAATAAAAGGCTGGCAATGCAGGATGGTTTCACACTCTAGGTAAAGGTTACTCCTTTACTCAGAAGGGTGAATAATTATGGTGTGTGAATCACATCTCTGAACTTGCCTTCAGAAGCCAAATAAGTATTATTACACCTTCCAACTTTAAATATTACCATATTTTTCTATCAAATGCACATGTGAAGTTATGTAATTAACCTTTCAGTTTGCTTAATGTGAATGTTTTTGTTAATAAAAGAGCCTAACAAAAGATTCAGGAAAAGTATGAGCAGATCTGTCAAGAAAAGCCCAGAGCAGAAATCAGGAGCAGAGTGTTTGTGAAAAGCTACCTGTCGCTTACTTACATATATATCTCCTCAAGGCTGTTTGATAAGTCTGCACGTTCTTGTCCTTTCAACCAAGGAGCACTAAGATTGAATAAAACACAGATTAAAAAATTATCCAAGAATTAGATAAATATTTGAAATATTCATTAATATGTTTTTTAGACCTATACAAAATTAAAACATTTTCATTGACCTTAATTCATTTAATCTGCTCAAGAAACCATAGCAAAATCCACACTAAAATTACTGAATTTTAATGACTTAAAAAAAAAAACAAAAAAAACAGAAGTTGAGTTCCTAGGGTACCACAAACCTGCCCAAATTTGTATCAGTGGCACAACCTGCTCAAGAATTTAACACTCCAGATTTGGAATGTCTGCCACAGTGCCAGGAGTTACCATTGTTTTTTTTTTTTTTTTTTAGCTGCAAAAGCTAGACTAACTAATAGGTAATTCTTAAAAATGAGTCCAACAAGTAAGCAAGCTATCGTGTGATTGTAAAAATGCTTTTTTCTGAAAAGATATTTAAGAGCATTCTCTATCATTTGCAATTAGATAAAAAATACAGAACTATTTTTATTAGTTTTATTAGCATACTTTTGAAATACACACAAAAATAACACTTGTAGATACAACTTTTCATAGCCAATTTATGCAACTCTGTTCCCATGACTTTTCTAAACTATAGCATTAAAGGTGACATAGGTCACAAGACACAGCATCAACAGATCAGGACCCTGCCAATAAAACCTGGATGACTAAAATGTGGTTCTTCAACAGCAGCAGAGGGAGAAAGCAGGTGCGACCACCTGGAGCACCCTGGATCATTTGAAGAAGGCTGGCAGTGTGAAGTTAATCCAAGAGTTGAGTTAGGAAGCTGAACAACAAGGAAGGCTTTCCTCCCCATCTCTAAACACAGTCCTGCAGCTTCCTGACCACTGTGAACTCAGACTCTCTTTTTTACTAAGTACCATATATCAATGTGTTTTACATCATTCTGTAAAATGCTCTATACTAACTTAGATGTTTCTACTGTCTATGTTCATTTTAAACAAACCATTTTGTATAAACACAATGACTGTGTAGAAACTATCTTCGAGAGTAAAATATTTCTATAAAAGTATAAAGGTAAAAATGTAGCTTACTTCAGCTGATAAACGGGCGGTGCTGTACCTGGGTACTCACTCGGTAAATTCACCTACAAGCAAGTTTTAGAACAAATTTGCTTACACTGATCGCAGCTGAAAAGCAACTACATTTATAATGTCAGCCAATGAACAAGTTTCTAATTTGTCTAGACAGAAGACAAACAATTGGTTTATATACTATTCATGGTTCTACAAAAATATGTTGTTAGAGAGGCTCTTTATGTTTTTGAAAGCTAATTCTTGGCAGAGAAACCATAAGAGAATGAAAGTTAAGAATAAGTTTAAGGGGGCTGGAGAGATGACTCAGTGGTTAAGAGCACCAGCCACTCTTTCAGAGGACCCTGGTTCAATTCCCAGTACCCACATGACAGCTCACAACTGTCTGTAACTCCAGTTCCAGGGTATCTGACACCTTCACACAGACAGACATGTGAGCAAAACACCAATGCACATAAATAAATAAATAAATAGGAATCATTTTTAAAATCAAAAACAATAGAAGCTTAAGAAGAACAGAAATGACTAAAAAACAGATACAGGGGCACTATACCCTGACTCCAATGAATGTTGATGTTATTTTTCATTATCCAAGTAAAAATAAAGAACCCTATAAAATACCATTCAAGATAGTCTGTGAAAAACACATGTCTTTTAAAATCAATATTGTGGAACAAATACTGGAAAATCCACAATTCGGATTCTTTACATAAAATTATCACAGTTGTAGAATACGTGCTAAGATACAAAGTCACGATTAATCTTTTAGTCTAAGTACAAATAAATTCTAATAACAAGACAAATATAGTTCTATGACTTTTCTTCATAACCTAGTCTTTCTCTTAAATATTAGCCACCTTTCCTGATCTAAACCTTCTGTTATTGATTAGAGTAACAAAAGGAAGTATAACTCAAGTCTGAAAATAGATTAACAGATTTAATAATTAGAAAAATAAAGACAAAATTGCAAACAAAAAAAAAGCATGACCTGACCTTAACCTGAGACTTAAATATCTATGTTTGTATAATCATGACAATAATCATCAAAGGCAATCCAGAAAGAAATCCATGCTGCAATAATCATAAACACATGGTATCAGCTATATATTAAATACTGTTGACTGGAAAACAGCTATAAAGAAGAAAAAATACCTGCAAGCAAACTGTCCATTTGGGATCATCTATGTTATCGCTGATTCTAATACAAAATATTTTGGCAGAATCGTCAATGACACACCACTCCTCGCCATAAATGGCTGCCATTGCTTCAATTTCCTCATTCTGAAAGTTGATTTTAAAACGTCAACAAATGAACATACACAGATAAACCTATTCTCACTACCTTTTACGGCATTAACAATTAACATAAAAGGAGTCTTATGAGGCCAAATGTTCTAAGCATGCTCTGCTGTCTGGTTTCTCGATACTATTGCTATGACTGTAACCAGCTTGTTAAATTTGTTGTCGTTTTTAATTTGGGAACAGGACTCAGTAGGGTTATTTTTTGCTTTTTTTTTTTTTGCTAACTACCTCAAATCGCTTAAGAATTTCGGGGTTAAAACGTAATGACAGTCATGTATGGTGCGCACACCTTTAATCCCAGCACTCTGGAGGCAGAGGCAGGTAGATCTCTCGGAGTACCAGGCCAGCACGGTTGACATGGTGAGCTCCAGGCCAGCCACAGCTATACAGAGTGACACTGTCTCAAAATCAACGACATAATAAATAGGCCTAAAGTTGGAAAATGGGAGGCAGAATAGCTAAGTCACGTGCTAATAATGGTTAACGAGTCCCGGACTCACAGGCCGCGGGAGAGGACACACAGCCCCCAAAGGCAAGACCAGCTGTACCTGGACTGCGGTTCCCTGCCAGGGGGGCCTCACCTGCCTCTGGTCGCTCCCTACGTCCCCCTCGGCCATGGGGTCCCTAGGAGCAACCACACAACAACTGCACAGGTCGGAGAAAAAATACAGGAAGCGGCCACCGAACAGACCTATGGTGCACCGGAACTGAAAGTCCAGCGCCGCCTATTCAAACATCTGCTTCCGGGTCCCAGCCAGGCGTGGACAGGGCCCCTAGGCTGCTGGACTTAGCCAATTGTCTTGGGCATGCGCATTCTTTTTGAGTAACCTGTGAGTGATCTAGAGGACGCTTGCTCGCACAAGCAGCTGCCAGGCGCCTCCGCGGCTCTTTAGCCCAGAGAGTCGCGGGCATGGGGTCTTGTGTACTGCCCACAGAGTCCTCAGCACCATCGGAACCGGGAACCAGCGGGAGAGTTTGGGGATCCGAGTTTACCTCCCTGAACTCTCTGCCAGGCGTCTTCTGGGCTCTTTCTCCCAGAGAGTCACAAGTGTCGCGCGGGCTTGGGGTCTTGTGTACCGCGCACAGAAGCCACAGCACCATCGGAGCCTGTGGGAGAGTTTGGGGACCCAAGTTTACCAGCTTGAACTCTCATAGTCCTTTCAGGGCAGAGTTTTCGTTCGGTTCTGTTTAAAAAAAAAAAAAAAAAAAAGTTCAAAAGTATGTCAGTATGGCAAACATTTACAAAAAGAATTAGAGCTGGAGAGGGTATATATTTTGGAAAATGTGAGGGGCTTTATTTTTTCACTGTTGTCTTGTGATACAACATTGTGTCTGAGAATGATTTTCATGTGAGACACCCAATTAGCGTAGAACTAGATCATTGATTCATTGTGCAAAGGATGGCTTGCTTGGTGCCATTCCTATCTAAATTTGCATTTTAGGCATGGGTAATTTATTTTTCACTGACATTCAGTCCAGACGTTTCTTCTGTTCACAAAATGTTTTGTCTCCTGCCTCCTCTTTTTCTCATACAAGTATCCAAAACCCTGTATCCTTTCTTCCCTCATCAGTACTGTAGTTTTCAAGCCCCCTTTAAACTTTCCTTGGGTTTACACTGCTAGAGTACCTAGAGTTGCTATGGGAAACAGTGTTTATAAAGCTCTTACTGTACTTCACATTAGAATGCAAAACCAAATGCCAAGCACTTCTTTTAAGAAACTGAAGGGTACCTTAAGAGCTCAGACCGTTGCTCCAAATTGAGACTCTGTCTCTACCTCGATCCATCGCCAGATGAAGGTTCTAAGGTGATATGCAAGATATTCATCAGTATAGGATAGGGTCATTTCAGGTTCCCTCTCCTTAGTTGCCCAAGGTACCAGCTGGGGACATATTCCTGGACACCTGCGAACCCCTCAAGAGTCAAGTCTCTTGCCAACCCTAAGATGGCTCCCTTAGATAGGATATATACTTCGCTGCTCCCGTATCCATCCTTCCTATATCCCAACCATCCCAATCCTCCGAGCTCCTCCCATCCTCCCCTTCTCATATTTCTCATCCCATTTCCCCTTTGCCCCATGCCACCTCACCCGCAAGTTCCCAGTTTTTGCCCTGGAATCTTGTCTACTTCCCCCTCTCCATGCGGATGACTATATAATTTTCTTTGGGTTCACTTTCTTATTTAGCTTCTATAGGATCACACATTATATGCTTAATGTCTTTTATTTTATGGCTAGAAACCGATTATGAGTGAGTACATCCCATGTTCCTCTTTTTGAGTCTGGGATACCTCACTCAGGATAGTGTTTTCTATTTCCATCCATTTGCACGCAAAATTCGAGAAGTCATTGTTTTTTACTGCTGAGTAGTACTCTAATATGTATATATTCCACACTTTCTTCATCCATTCCTCCATTGAAGGGCATCTAGGTTGTTTCCAGGTTTTGGCTATTACAAACAATGCTGCTATGAACATAGTTGAACAGATACTTTTGTCATTTGATGTGGCATCTCTTGGGTATATTCCCAATAGTGGTATTACTGGATCTTGGGGTAGGTTGATCCCAAATTGAGCAGAAGGAGGGAGAACATGAGCAAAAAATCAGGACCACGAGGGATGCACCCACCCACTGTGACAGTGGAACTGATTTATTGGGAGCCCACCAAGGCCAGCTGGTCTGGGACTGAATAAGCATGGGTTGATTCCGGACTCTCTGAGCATGGCGGTCAATGAAGACTGATGAGAAGCCAAGGACAATGGCACTAGGTTTCGATCCTAATACATGAACTGGCTTTGTGGGAGCTTAGCCTGTTTGGATGCTCACCTTTCTGGACGTAGATAGAAGGACCTTGGTCTTCCCACAGGGCAGGGAATTTGGACTGCTCTTCAGTAACGAGAGGGAGGGGGAATGGAGTGGGGGGAGGAGAAGAGGAGTGGGGATAGGGGGAGGGAAGTGGGGGGAGGGCAATATTTGGGAGGAGGGGAGGGAAATGGGAAATGGGGAGCAGGTGGAAATTTTAATTAAAAAAAAAAAAAAAGAAAGAAACTGAAGGGTAGGTGCTAGGGCCCTTTCTCCTAGCACTTGGGAGGCAGAGATGGGAATCTCTGAGTTTAAGGCTAGCCTGGTCTACATTCTGAGTTCTAGGCTAGACAAAGCTATATATAGTGAAACAAAATTGAGACAACTCTAAAAATGGACCAGAGATAGTTCCTGTTTTGTTATCAGCATAAGATTTGTGGGGTTAGCTATCATTCAAACAGTTTCCACTTTACGCCAAACTATCCTGGAGCTCTTCATAACTATGTCTTATAACAGCCATTGCATAAAATACTGTTTTTCACCAGCCACAGAATCATTTATTCATCAGACTGTTATATGAATGCAAATTAGAATGTTTTAGTTCAAATAGTGATGGGCCTCACTGAAATCCTGACACGAACCCTACCTCCTCAAGTACTTGAAAAGAAACGCATAGAGAATTGGGGTGTTAGTTCAATGGTAGAGCATTTGCCTTGTATGCAAAAAGCAGTTGAGCTAGATCTTCAGTGTGTGTGTGCCACACACATGCAAAAAATAATTAGTCTTGACCTTCTAAATAAAATATAGCATGTTGGGCTGGAGAGGTGACTCAGAGGTTAAGCGCACTGCGCACTGGCTACTCTTCCAGAGGTCCTGAGTTCAATTCCCAGCAACCACATAATGGCTCATAACCACCTACAATGAGATCTGGTGCCCTCTTCAGGCATATATATATGAATTACTTCCTGACAGGTGTAATCTTTAAGTCTTTTCTTGAACTCAGATTGTAAATAAAAATGATCCTTTGTGCCAAAGGGAACAGGAAAATGCAAAACATTTAAACAAAACCTTCCCCATTTTTCAGACCTGTTTAAGCATGTGACCAACACAAAGAACCCCAAAATAAGCCACTAAACTGGAATACACAGACAGCACTTTGAGAAGGAAAAGAGTTACAAAAGTAGTAAATGTAGCAGACAACCCCCCTTCTGAGGACTGTACTGGGGGAGTCTGTAAATAATCAGCTACTGTGAACCTTGAGCACAAGCCTAAGCAGACGCTTGGGAGGCTTTCTAACCAATGCTGGACACAGCAAGGAACTGTAGGCTTGTGCCCGCTGATTCTACACCCACTTACTCAAATGATTAGATCCTCTCCCATAGAAAGGGGCGTAGGGGTTCTTTAATAAATAATTTGACGGCGTCTGGGAGTGAGGAGAAGCTCACTCCCAATCTTAGTCTTCTAACCTCTTCAATTCAATACTTGGCCAGAAAGAACCTTAAGCAATGTTTAAGCTTGAAAGTTGAGGGATACCATATTCCTATGGGTTTTTTTTCTCACCTCTACAACCAGGTGACAAGTTCTGATGACTCTTAGTCACTAGCATGGCTCATGCTGACTCATCTACCTTCCTAACATTTGCTGCCATCTGGACCTCCTTTAAGTAATCCTGCTCACTTGTGCCAGTGTAATCATCCAAAATGTTGTCGTGATCATGACTTTCTCACCTGGAGATCCTTTGCTATGCCTGACTTACATGACCATGTTTGAACACCTTAACTCACAAGGTATATTCCTAGCCACCCCTCTAATTTATCTCTCATAGCTTCAGCTACAACCACTTCATTTGTCTATTTCAGCTATTGGAAGAACCCTGTGCTTTCAGAAAAACAAATTCTATTATTTTACACAATAGGCACTTACAGGAAGTTGAACCAAGATATGACTAGACTAAAGGAAAGATGATCTGTTTAAAGATAAATTGATAGCCATGTGGTTAAGATGACAATGCAGAAGTCCCAGAATGCACATGGCCAACGCCCTTAGGACTACCACCTAGTCAGACAAAGACAATGACTGGCTACAGCTGAATGTCTCTGCAGGAAGGACTTTGGAGTCTAGCAGTGATAGAAGGAGTACCTTGAAGCTTTTTACTTAAGAAAAATCATATACCATCTTAAAAAAGAAGAAGAGCTGAGCTCACAGAAGGACAAAGTCTTCTTGGCATCAAAAAGTTTCTGAGGTTTAGTCTGTCATTGTCATGGCAGCTCGCTTGGCAGTTCACAGGCAGACTTGGTGCTGGAGAAGTAGCTGAGAGTTCTGCATCTGGATCTGCAGGTGGCAGAAGGAGAAAACACCTAGACCCAGTGGCCCCAGACACACCTCCTCCAACAAGGCCACACCTCCTAATCCTTCTCAAGTAGTGCTACACCCTGATGACTAGCATTCAAATATATGGGACTGTAAGAGGCTATTCTTAATCAAACCGCCACATTCCACTAACCCCCATGGGCTTATAGTCACACCATAATGTGAAAATGCATTCAGTCTAACTTCAAAAGTTCTCCTAGTCTATTACAGCCTCAACACTGTTTAAAGTCCAAAGTCTCTTCTAAGACTCACGGCAATCTGTTAACTACAACCCACTTAAAATACAAAAATCAAAAGCCACATCATGTATTTTCAGCATACAATGGCACAGTATATACATTACCATTCCAAAACATAAGGAAGGGAGTAAATGCTATTAACTGTTGAGCTAGCTCTCCAGTCCTTCCACGTCTCTTTTATTTAAAGTCTAGAGAGCAATAGTTTCATCTCATCTAAGAAAGTTCAACCTTATTTCGGCGACAGGTGAGACTTCTTTGATGGGTTAACTGGGGGTTTAGGCCTTGCTGAGGTCCCCTGAGAGTTCACATAACTTTCATCTGTTTTGTTTACTCCTTATAAATCACTGTCAAATCTGTGTCCATTTGTTGTATCTGTTTCTATTTGCTCTCTTTTTGTGTTTCTGTCCCTCTCTCCTCCCTCTCTGGCCTCTCCAGACCTCTCCCTTATTTTCACAGATACTCCCTCTAATACAATTCTTACACATTCTAACTTATTTTAGAGTCTTCATCTAGTCCAGTGTTCTCAACCTCCTAACGCCGCAACCCTTTAATACAGTTCCTCATGTTGTGGTGACCCCACGCTTAGAATGATTTTCATTGCTACTTCATAACTATAAGTTTGCTTCTGTTGTGGTTCATAAAGTAAATATCTATGTTTTCTGATAGACTTAGATAACCCCTGTGAAAGAGTTGTTCAACTACCGAGGGTTTACAACCCACAGGTTGAGAACTATTGATCTAGGAGTCTAGAGTTTCACAAGCTGCTTTAGGATATATAATAACAGGTAACTTTTGTCCTTATAATAATAATATTTCATTGGGAGGTCATGAGGCTTAGATGGTTGTTGTCTTAGTTAGGGTCACTATGGCTCTGAGGACCAGGATCAAAGCAGCTTGGGGAGGAAAGGGTTTATTGGCTTCCAATTTCACATCACTGTTGATCATTGAAGGAAATCAGGACAGAAACTTACAGAGCGCAGAACCTGGAGGTAGGAGCTGATGTAGAGGACACGGAGGGGTGCTGCTTACTGGCTTGCTCTTCATGGCTTGCTCAGCCCACTTTCTTATAGAACCCAGGGCAGTTATCCCCAGGGATGGCACTATGCACAATGTGCTGGACCTTCCCATATCAATCACTAATTAAGAAAATGTTCTTAAATTTTCATAAATCCATGAAACTATCCAGCACTACTGACCCCTTGCCAACTTGACACACAGACACATCACCATTAAACCAAAATTTCCCCTTTCATATCCATTCCCAAGATCTCACACTAAAAATGTACATAACTTTCAAAAATCCTGCAGTCTTAACAAATTCAAGCACATTAAAAGTTAAGCTCTTTAAAATGGCCGATATCTTTTAAAATCCAAAGTCTTTCATAAAGTGACTCCTATAAAATTAAAAAATCAATTCTTTCTTCAAGAGGGAGGAACCAGGGCACAGTCACAACCTGAGCAAAGCAAACCCAAACTCCAACAGTGTAAGTTACTCAATTTCCAGTTATCTGGCATCCACTCGTGATCATTTAGGGTCCTTCAAGGGGCTTGAGTCACCTCTCTGGCGCCACCCTCTGCAGCTCACACAATCTGTCTTCCAGGCCCTGGCTGGCTCTGCTCCCCCGCGGCTGCTGTTCTTGGTGCTCATCCCGTGGTACTGGAGTCTCCAAAATTGCTGGATCCCTTTGCTGCGACTGGGCTGTACTTTCACTAACAGTCTTTCCTAGACTCCTTCAGGGACTCCAGCCCTGCCACACAGTGTACAAGCTTCAGCTGCTATCCAATACCCCTTCGTGCCTTCAAAATCAGCACCACCTGGGTGACTCTTACACTACCAAGTTCAGCTGCCAGCACAAGGTACAGCCTTCACCACCAAAGATTTCACCACAATGATCTGATCTATTCTTTTTATATTTTTTATTTATTATTATTACTTAAAACTATTTACATACTAGAGCCAGCCGTGGTGGCACACACCTTTAATCCCAGCACTCGGGAGGCAGAGGCAGGCGGATCTCTGTGAGTTCGAGGCCAGCCTGGTCTACAAGAGCTAGCTAGTTCCTGGACAGGCTCCAAAAGCTACAGAGAAACCGTGTCTCAAAAAACCAAAAAAGAAAAAAAAAACTATTTACATACTAACCACAGTTTCCCCTCCCTTCTCTCCTCCCAGCCCCCTCTCCTCACCTCCCCCATTTCCCCCCATCCACTCCTCCTCCATCTCCACTTAGATGGATTAAGACCTCCCATGAGAATCAACAAAGCATGGCATATCAAGCTGAGGCAGGACCAAGCTCCTCCCCAAGACTGCATCAAGGCTGGACAAGGCATCCCACCATAGGGAATGGGATCCAAAGAGCCAGCTCATGCCTCAGGGAGAGGTCCCACAAAAGACAAAGCTTCACAATTGTCACCCAGATGCAGAGGGCCTAGATTGGTTTCATGCCAGCTCCCTTAGCTGGATCTGATCTATTCTTAATCGCTGCTAATTTCTCCACTCTAGCTAAGAGCATCGATTGTCCCAGTAACTCAAAGGTTTCACTTCAATGGTGTCAGCCTCTTGTTAACCAGCAGGTGACTCTTCAGCCCCAGCTGACCAAACATGGCAGATTCTCACACAAATGTCCTGGAAGCCTTTGCTTCCCTCTGGAATTTTACAAGCTAAGCCTCTATTATCCACTCTGCTCTCAATGTCCTTATCTTCCAAGTTCCTACAGAACATCCCACCGAGGTTTCAACACTCAATGGTTCTTCTAGTGCAAAGTTCCAAAGTCCTTCTGTAATCCTCCACAAAACATGGTCAGCTCTATCACAGAAATACCCCGCTATCCTGGTGCCAACCTGTCTTAGTTAGGGTTGGAGGTTTTTTTTGTTTGTTTTATTTTTTAGGTTTTTTGTTTTTGCCTTACACTTCCACATTGCTGTTCATCACCGAAGGAAGTCAGGACAGGAACTCAAACAGGCAGAATCTGGAGGCAGGGGCTGATGCAGAGGCCATGGAGGAGTGCTTCTTATTGGCTTGCACCACATGGCTTGCTCAGCTTGCTTTCTTATAAAATCCAGGACCATCAGACCAGGGATGACACCACCCACAATGGGCTGAGCCTTTCCGCTTCAATCATTAATTAAGGAAAATATCTTACAGGTCTGCCTACAACCTGATCTTATGGAAATATTTTCTTAATTGAAGTTCCCTCCTCTCAGATGACTTTTGCTTGGATCAAGTTTGAATCCATCCAGCACAGTTCCAGTGCCTCATGTTCTTTTACGAGCAAACTGAACCCCAACTCAATGTAAAGTGAAGCTAAACTAATCAGAAACTACCAGCTGCGAACTTGGCTACTTAGAGGCTGCTAACTAACTCCCAACTAGGCTCTCCACCTAATCAATATTTCCTTTTTGGGGGCTCACAAAACTCTCTGCAGTCCGGTACTGTCCAGGCCAGGAAGAGCAGGATGCTTATGGAATGATTAAGGCAGCGTCATCTTGTGTGTTTGCTTAGACAGTTCTCAGCTCTCTACTCCCCTCCCAACAAGTACATCTGCCTTGAAATACATTTGAGGTTTCCATGGCCTTGACTATGGTCCTGATGAACTAACCAAAATAATAAACTAAAATGACTAAAAAAGATACGTCAAAAATTGACATGTTGTGTCTAAAATAATTACTAGGCTCTGCCGGGAATGAACATTTAAGGTTATGCTGACCCTCATCTGACTTTGACCTAAATGGTGGTGGTCTTTGTGGGCTTTTCCTTTAAAACTCTGCACCCCAGAGCCTGGGCACCAGGAGACTTTTCAGAGGCACAAGCCCATTTTTGGTCTGAACATCAATAAAAAGTGTTTAAAACTCTAAATTGACATAATTAGCATGCTTGTCAATGACTCTCTTATATGGATCAATCTTTTCACTTAAACCCAAATTTTCATTGTGTCTACATTTATCTCTAAAAACAATGACTTTTAGTGATATTATTTATTGTTAAAATATTAAGGGAAATATTTCTTAACATGTATTTTTTAAGAATTTATTTTTTAATATTTATTTATTTATTATGTATACAATATTCTGTCTGTGTGTATGCCTGCAGGCCAGAAGAGGGCACCAGACCCCATTACAGATGGTTGTGAGCCACCATGTGGTTGCTGGGAATTGAACTCAGGACCTTTGGAAGAGCAGGCAATGCTCTTAACTTCTGAGCCATCTCCCCAGCCCATTAACATGTGCAAAAAAAAAAAAAAATCATGAGCTGAGGGTGTAGTTCAGCTACAAAGCTTTGCTTAAAATATGTAAGCCCTAGGCTGGCATAACACATAAAGTAAGTGGTTTTTTTTGTTTTTTTTTTTTTTTGTTTTTTTTTTTTTGGTTTTTTGAGACAGGGTTTCTCTGTAGCTTTGGTGCCCATCTCGGAACTAGCTCTTGTAGACTAGGCTGGCCTCAATCTCCCAGAGATCCACCTGCCTCTGCCTCCCGAGTGCCGGGATTAAAGGCGTGCGCCACCACCGCCCGGCAAAGTAAGTGTTTTTAGAACAAAACATGAAGAGACTACATCACTACATTTAATAAACATACCTGCTTAATCCACTATAATGATCTGTTCTCTGTGTGAAATCAGTGTACAACAAACCCCAGTCAGCGACTGTGAGAGATGATACTTCTGTCTGTGCCAGGCCAACTGTGGCTGAGAAACATGATAAAAGCACAGAGACTCAAGTGCTGGATAGTAAACTGTAATTTTGTTTAGAAGCCTTCAGTAAAACAGTCGAGGAAACAGAGTCGGTATTATCTTGAGGAAGGAAGAAAACCTTTTAGTATCATGTCACCGTAAGGAACACTGTGGTCTGGAGATTAGCTGACAGCTGTGTAAACCGTTGCTGTAAAATTAAGTCAGAGCTAGGGAGGCAGCTCAGTGGATCAATTGCTCGCCATACAAATGTAAGGAGCAGAGTTTTAGTCACCAGAACCCATTTAGAAACTGGCTGGCATAGTGACCTACCTTTAATCCCAGGACTCAAGAGGCAGAGACAGGATCTCTATGGCAAGCTAAAACTGGCTAAATCTCAAATGAACAATGTCCAGGTTCAGTGAGAAACCCTGCCTTAGAAAATAAAGTGAGCCGGGTGGTGGGGGCACACGCTTTTGGTCCCAGCACTCAGGAGGCAGAGGCAGGCCGATGTCTGGGAGTTCGAGGCCAGCCTGGTTCATAAAGTAAGTTCCAGGGTGGACTCCAAAGCTACAGAGAAACCCTTTCTTTAAAAAAAGAAAAAGAAAAAAAAAAGAAAGAAAGAAGGAAAAGAAAAAGAAGAGAAGACTTCAAATGACAGAATTAGTAAACTGTCTTTCCTGAGTACAGCTCTGTGTGTTTTATTTAAAGGCACCCTGCCATGCGTAGCACCTCATTTGGATGTGCCTAGGTCCTGAGAACTTAGCCACGTTCTCCTGCAAATAGATCTTGGAAGTGTGTTTGGAGGTTACACTTGCCCTTCACAAAGGCTGTTCCTCCTCTGTCTCTAATTTGATCAAGGACACAGCTTCAGGATGGGCTCCTGTGGAGTGGGGGGAGGGGGAAACAACAGCTGCCTAGCCAACCAGATCATCCAAACCAATTGGTGGTCAATGGGTAACACAACAGAGCCAGAGCATCTCCACACAACACCCTTCGGTGTGCCTCGTATTTTCCTGGGAATAGTAGATCAAGGTCTGTGTTACATCTATTTCTGATTCATCATTAAGAAGGACCTGGGCTTCTACTTACTAAAAATGTTCTAATCTTGTTTAACTTACAGGGCTGGAGAGACAGCTATGCAGTTTAAAGTGCTGATTGTTCTTACACTGGACCTGAGTTCTGCTCCCAGTGCCCATGTCAGGTGGCTCACAGACATGAGTAACTCCACCTCCAGGGGATCCAATATCCTCTTCTGTCCTCCATGGGTACCTGAATTCATGTACACATTCCCATACCCACGAGCTAAAAAAAATCCTTCCAAACGTTTTATTAAACCTAGTTTTAATAAATGTACTTCTAGACGAAATATTTGGTGGTTCTGTTGCTAATTATTTGTTGAACCTTAACAAGGTTTGAGTATGCCCAGCATTCTGGGGGAGAGTGGGAGGCACTTAGACCTTTATCAACATTATACACACTCCGCAAAGGTCTCCCAGGCAGAGGTCATCTCTGCCTCTTTAGTTTTGGTTTTATTGTTTTTTTTTTTTTTTTCTAAGAGCGATTTTGACTAAGAAAAGGAGAACAGGCTAAGTTTTCCCTTTAATCTCAAAGTTCAGGGTTCAGGGTTGATGCGTGTGAAAGCAAGTGTCAGCTATAAAATAAAGCTATCTTCTACTCAGAGTTGAATGTTCATCCTGGTCTCACATGGCTGTCTCCTTGCCTTTCAATTTCCAGGACAAAAATACCTCATCCCCAAGGACTTTTCCTCCCGTCCCCTCTAATTATGTTCTCTGTAATGCGCCCTTAGGAGCATTCTAGTATCCAAGAAAGTCAAGCTTACTGTACCCCGAGGCAACACTTGGGAAGTCTTCATAAGAAAGTTTGCCATGGGGTTTGTTAGAAGGTTTAGGCTCATGCTGAAGGAAAGGAATTACTCTGTGTTGGAGGCTGTCAGAAATACTAAATTTAAAATACTAAAGTATGATTGGGTGCTGGATCCCTTGATTGGTTCCTTCAAGAACCCTCTCTAGGATGCAGGAGAGTGGAGTGGAGCTGAAGCCATATTCACTCATATTATCTGGGAGGGGTGATGGCCGACATCATATCCTTCTGGCAAACTGGATTTATGTGTCTAACTTTATCACATTCACGAAGTGACCTTAGCTGATAGTATTGTGTGTCTGCTTGTGTTTGACAGGAGAGCAGCAGAGAAAGTACCAGGACTCCTAATTAGCAGGACAGTTTACCCTCCTCAGTCAAAGCCCTTATCATGTGTAATGTTCTTCACAGTATGAATCAGTATCCAGCAAATATGTAACATCAATGTTTTTATATGCCCTGTGAGTGACTAGCATGACTGGTAGTAAGACTGTACTAAGTCTAAAGCACAAACCTTACTGGGATTGGCAGTAGAGACAAGGCTGACTGGTCCAAATATCCCTTCTGGGGTAGATTAGCAGGCTGCTTAGGTTTGCTCAGTGAATCTGCTAGGAAACACTCTCCAGTATTACCTTTTCTGGCATAGCAACATTAAGTCCAAGAAAGACTTCTCCAGTGGCCTTTCCCTGTGTACTCTCAGCGATGCTGGATGAGCTAGCAGGAACTCAAAGAAAGCAGCCCAGAGAATGGAGGCACTATGGAAGTGGCCTGGGAAGTAGCTCAACTATTAAACAAGCGCAGCCACAGGCATTGGCATGTGTCCTGGGGAGGGTGCCACAGGTGCCACATGAACCAAATCACACAGAAGAGAGGCTTGACCTATGGGCACCTGATGTGGGAGGTGATGTACATTGCGGATATGTTTTATTGTCATTGGTTAATAAAGAAGTTGTTTTCAGCCAATGGCTTAACAGATATAGCCAGGCTGGAAAAGATAAATAGAGAGAGGAGGCGGAGTTGAAGAGACACCATGTAGCCACTGTAGGAAACACATGCACTGGAACCTTGCTGGTAAATCATGAGGCTAAAATATAAAATAATAGAAAT